>NW_008595589.1:0-23952 GCF_000691845.1 Merops nubicus
CAGGAGGTGCAGCTGGGGGTGCTGCCCGGAGTCCCTGTAGGGATCTCTGGCCTTGTACCCTTTGTTAAATATTGTTATACCTCTTGTTACTGATGGTGTTTACAATTCATTCTGCGTTCCTGTAGTAAATTCTCCTTATCTCATCCCATGGAGTTTTGTTTTTTTCCCTTTTCTCCCTCTCGTGCGGGCGGTGGGGGGTGAGCGAGCGGCCACATGGTGCCCGGCTCCCACCTCCAGCTAAACCATCACAAACACCTACTTCCTTCTCTTGCTGCTCTAGATAAATACTGCTGCTTTACTGCCTTTATCTGCAGTTTAAGCACTTATGCTAAGATACGTCATTTTCGTAACTAACGCAGTTCTCTTGAATGCAATGATCTTCTGAAGGGATTCTGCTACATCATCATTTACAAGGACTTCTAGTCTCATGCCCTTCATCATTTTCCCAACATACTCTTTTTGCATGCTAAAGGTAAAAGTGAGTATCTTAGATAATGGTGAAGCACAAATGCTAGATATAGTTGTCTTACCTTCCCATACATTATTGTAGCTGTAAACGTTTCTTGGCTTACTTGTATGCTTTTTAACAGAAATGTCTTCCAAGTATACTTTGGACACGTGAATCAAAAAAACCACCTCAAACACAAAACCTCCCAAAGAGAGAACGTTCCCTAGATTCCTCTCCTATGCTTTCAGTAGGTGTGAGCAGAACTCTGGTTTTGATCCCATTCAGAGCTGTTCAGAGGAGTGAAGAAGAGGAAACTTTCTTTTTTTCAACCATCAGGATTGCCAGTATTTTGCCTTAGAACTTCTGAAATAAAAACAGATTCCAGAATCAAGTTACTCTTGTTGCTGTGCCTTGCCAACAGAACTGTTCTACATCCTCTGCTGCTGTCTTGCATCCATTTCAGTGTCTGCCCTTTCTTCTCAAAATGAGTTGCTTTTTAGTTTCATCCTTTGAAGGTTCTGTGTCAAAAACTGCCCTTAAAAGGTTTGGTGGATATTTCCCAAAGCAGATATTCAAAGTAATACCATGTGGAATGCCCAAAAGAGCAATAGCATGATTTTGGGTTACATCCACAGACTCATTTTGAGTCTAGTGTAGCTCAAGGTGATAAGTAAGTGTGATGTTAAAAGCTTTAAAGAAAGTTTAATGACTTCTTTCAACAAAATACTATGAAAATTCAACCCTGTGAGAAAAAAAAAATTCATATTCAAGATGTCAAGCAAATTCAGTCTAGCAAATCTTTACCTTGAAAACCTTTGTTGTAGTGGGATTCTTTAGTAGCCATGCTGGAAATGAAAGAGACTTCCCTCTCTAGGATGCTCCATCAATCAGTAAATCCCTAATTCACTGCATAGCGTAATCTGTGAAAGATTCTCAAAACTTTCTTGCCATTGACCAGTCCAGAAATCAGTAACCATTTCAGTTAGTTCAGTGGGTGCCATGTCTCCAGCTGGGAAAGAGATAGACATAAAAAAGGCAATGCACCTTTGCTTTGCAGGATTTCTTTGGCTGATTTTTTTTCTTCTATAAGTTATTTATTTTCAATCATTCAATTCAAATTGTTCGTTTCAATTACGTCCTAATGCAAAGCTTCAACTTGGATTTGAGAGCTATCTGAGGGAGAAAGTGTTGTGAATGCATTGTTTGTCTATGAAAGGGGTTGTCTCAGTCCTCCAGGAATTTTGTGTTGTAGCACTAAGCAGCAGTTTGGAAAGACTGTATATCACTGTTCCAAAGAACAGCAGCTAGATAGAGGAAGAATGGAGACAGACGTAACAAGGTAGAGGCAGAATGAGTTTATAACAAATAACTGTGGTGTTACATTGGATTTATATCTGTTGCATCATTGTACTTAATGGCATATGAAGGGGTTTGTAATGTTGCTTACACCTAAACCCATGGAGAGCTTTTTCATGTTGATTACATCTCCACCTAATATTGTTTACAGTAGCTTTAATGAATATAGAACTAGCCATAAACCCAAAAATTTTAATTTATATTCATGCAGAATAGTATTAGTGTATCTCCTGGTAGGTTTCATGGGTTTATTATCCTGTATGAAAGTAAAAAATGGTGTCATGAGAGCTTTAAGCCATTATTCCATCTTCAGTAATACTGTAGACAGATAATGTGAATATTGTGTCTAGAATCACTTCGTTCCTATAGCAAAAAGAAGTTTGGGCTCAAAGCTTCTGCTAGGCCAGTAAGTCATCAGAATTAATAGGATTTTTCATTATGGCTTTGGTATTATGAATTTATGTTAAATATGCTAATTTAACATACATTATTTTATTATGTTAACTGTTCCTCTTTATTAAGCAATGAAAGCATTTTCTTTCAGTTAGGATGAGGCCCAAAATACATCTGCCTACTTATCAAAAAAAGCATTAAATATCTCAAATTTACTACCAGAAAATGGTGTAGCCTTGGTGTTACACTTCTTTTTTAACACTTAGTCCTCATATTCGGGGTTTTTTTTCCATGTTAAATTTCAGCCTTTTAATGACCATGTCCTCATAACTCAAATAATGTGGAGTTTAAGAAAAAGAAAGCAAGCTATGCTGGGGTTTATTGTAATTTCCTTTTGTGAGACATGCAGTAAGTTTGTGGAATACAAAGCTGTTTCTCAGGACACGGAACTTGGCCTCTTTGTGCATGTAGTATTTTGCAGTATTTCCCATGCTATAGAATTTTATGGCTTAGTTCTTTAGCACAGTGCATCATCAGTGTTGCTTATTTGCATTGACTTGTCAGTCTTGGTGGTTTTTTTTTTTTTTTAATAAATAGAATATGGAGTAAGTAATAGCTGGCTCTTGAGACTTAATTTTAAGTCTTAACACTTCCTATTCTCAGTGAATAAATTTATTTATTCTTGCATACAACAAATGTTTGTTTTTTTTACAAAGTACCACGTTTGGTAATGAAATGTGATGGAACCCCCAGAGTGAAAACAAGAATGGAAAGGGAAGATGGTGCAGGGCAAAACCAAATTGTGGCAGCTTTGACATGGTTGTTTGTGGAGTACAGGACTAGGTAGTTTTGATACAGTATGTGACCTACTGCAATTTTTTGCAGGAGACTTTCACATAGTCCATGAGTGTTTGTTAAATATTTGGTAACTCTAGCTGACAAGTATGCTATTCTTGCAGAACCAGTGGTCTAGAAACATGGAGGACAATGTAAAGGATGTTTGTGTAAGAGGGCATAAAAAAAAACCCTCCTGCTAATACATTATTAAGCCTTTGTCATTTAAGTTGTTTGGTGGTACAGGCCAGTGCCATGGGAAAATACACCAAGGGAGCAAGTACAATTAGTTACCAGCATTTGAAATATCTATTCAAATATGACTTTGATCTGTTAGCAAGGTTTCGGATAGGAAAGTAGAAGTAAGTGTCTGGATCAGGAAACCTCTGCCTTCAACTAGGAAGATGGGGAAATTGCCATAAGGACATCATGGTTGCATGCAGGAAGGAAGAGCAAGCAACCCAGTGGATAACCTTGTGGCTTTCTGAATTAGTTGTTGTTTGAAAATCACTAAGGGGAGGAGAAAATGTACAGATGCAGAAAGAACCAGGTACATTCTGGTTCTTAACTTCAGGTTTTCTTGGTGACTTCTGTAGCAGTGCTCTGCTATAACTCTGTGACATTGCTATGTATTCACTAATCTCTCAGAGATCTGTTAGTACCTGTTAGCAACTCCCTGTATTTTCCCTTTGTCTAGAAAGCATCAAGGCCATTCTGTCTGGATTTACTCTTTCATGTTTCCATTTTCACCCTCCCATCTTTTGCTTGGGGAGGGATGTTGGCGGTGGCATGGAATATCATGGTCTAAAAGCACTGCAGGAGGGAGGGAATAATGGTGACAATCTGCTATGTGTTCCTTTGTTCCAGGGCAACATCCAGCCACTGGTGTGCCATTGTATCTCATGACCATGACTGACAGAAATCTCTTCATTTTACTGACAGTTTTCAAATTGCTGTTGTAAATCTAGAGAGCTGTGTTTCCTTTTAAGGCCTGATTTTTTTTAAGCTTACAAAATTTATTTTAGATTAAAAATTCCTGTTGGCATTCAGTGAAGAATTAATGCCTTTTTCAGTTCTGCTCAAATCCTGGTTGCTGATGCAGACATTTGTGTTGGGTTAATACTGAACAATAACTGTTTATGCATCTCTTCACCTCAAGGTAGTTGTTTGAGTTTTTTTTTTGTTGCTTCACACACCATGTCCCCACAGCCCTACCCACCAGGAAGAGTTTATTCTCTTTTCATCTGACTATTTCTGAAAACTACCATTGCCTTCACAAGGAGTAGGACGAACACACAACTGCAGAGGAACCTTCTTAAAGTTGCATTGTTTCAGTGTCAAATACCCTCTTTTTAAAAGGTTTTTGAGCAGTGCCTCATTTAAAGAGATTTTATGGTTATTTACCTCTTTTGATGAACCTCTGAAGTACATATAAATTGGGGGGGAGGAATGGAGTGAGGTAATTGGGTTTTATTTTTGCATATTATCAGAAGATGAGCCTGGAGTCCTGTCTTTATTTGCATACACTGTATAAGTGACTGAGCTTAAGCTCGTAGAATACATTTGCATAGGATTTGGGAGTGAAGATTTGAAGTAACACTTGTTTTGATGAATAAGTCAGGTAAAAGCAAGTTATTTTGCTCCATTCTTTCCTTACAAAAACTGTACTGTCTTCAGTATCATACACTTTTGTAAGTTCTAAGTTGTCTTCTATGCAAGATACTTAAAGGGTGATTAAAGGAAGAGCTGTGCTGTTTGAGATGTGTGTATAACATTGCAAGATAATCTTATTACAAATTTTAAGTTATCTTGGCATGTTGAGCTTGGTAAATTGCCCTGTTTTCCAGGTTAAGAGTTGTGTCAGTAACAATCACATGTGTAGCTTTAATTAGTATATGGTAAACAGAATTGTTTTTGTATGGAGGGTATTTTTAAATCAAGGTTCCAGCGACAGCATGTCACCAAGTAAGGTAGTGGATATTGTTTCTTAATTCATTAGACAGTAAATTTAATTTGCATGTTGCCTCTTCTTAGCTTTAATGTGGAAAACAAATATAGAATTTAGAAAAGTGGGGATTAGTGATAGCAAGATATGTAAGAATAAGTGATAAATTGCTGGCTTGCAATTCAGAATTAATTTTTCTAATATGCTTATGTTAACAGTTTTATAATTAAGCTTCACTTAAAATTATAATTTCCCTTTCCATTCAAGCATAACAAAGCACTTAAGCAAGCATCAATAAGCTTCATACCAGCTTTGAAAAATAAGTATAATTTCCCCTAGTTTACTATTGAGTAAGCATAATTGATGGCAAGTGATTTGCTCTGAAGTGACAAGTACAGCAAAGGACAGTTCCTGGACACTACTCCAGCTGTGCAGACCACAATGTTAAAGTGCAGATAGTTGGGTAGATCCTTTAATATGAAGGTTTAATAACAAAAAAATAAGCTTAACAATGCTTAATGTAGATTAAAAAAATGTGTAAATAACATGCATTGTGGAAGAAAGTACGGGACTGAGATTTTGGTGGGAAAAACAAGGACTTGGTATTATGGTTGATGTGCTTTTTTTTTTTTTTCCTGAGGTCTTCTGCTCAACTTTTACCATAAAAATAGTACTTTACCTTCTTAACAGGTTTTTATGCCTTTCTGACACATAAATGTAGACTCTTGAATTTCAGTGGCATGAAGGCCCAGGACAGATCTTGCATCACCCTTTGTGAGGATAGAGAGAGCCTCAGTGCTCTCTGCAGCTGTGGAGATTAAGCGCCAAGGAACTTGGCCTGTAGTGGGTGGCCATGAAAGCAATCCATGAGCCTTTGCTGGGTAAAGCATCATGGTCAATCTGTTATTTCACAGCTCACCTGTACAGGCAGGAAGACTCTGAATCTTGTCTGGGATACAGCACTTCGATTGAGCTCTTGACAAAATGCCCAGCCCAAGCAGGATTTGAAGGACCTCATGTGTTCTCTCAGCTCCTCAGAGTATTTCCAATTTCTTCTGAGCAAAGAATTTGTGTGTAACCTCTCCACGATATTTTTCTGTGCTCCAAGCATATGTCACTGAGAAGGGTGTAAACAGGAAAACAAAGCGGTCTAACATCAGCTGCATGTTGACATAGGGAAAACTTTCTGTTGGGAAGTAGATAAGTGGACCTCATCAAGAGTTGTGTAATGAATAAAGAAAATAATAGAGTAAAATTGCTGGACTAAATAATAGCTGACTGTAAGTGGTTCGATGTTGTTTTTTTTGTTTGTTGGTTTGGTTTGGATTTTGTTAGTGTAAATTAACAGGAAACATATAACCAGCCATTTCCAGAAATATATCTTAATCTGCACTACAGCAGGAAATGCAGGATAAATAATTGCAGATGCCTCAATGGAAGGTATACCACATCCAACAAGGAATAAAGTAACTTCCTTCAGAAGAAGAAAAAAAAATGAAATCGCTCTGTGAGAAAGTAAAAGAAAAAATAATGAAAAAAAAAGGAAACAAACCATCCTGAATAGTAATGAAACTGCTTGGAAATTAAAAGCTTGTCTCTTGGGGGGAGGGGGAATTTCAGTGTGGCTAGAGACTGTCAATGTCTTCTGACTTAAGTTACACTCCAGTGTTGCTTACTGATATTTTCACAAGTGTCATCATGGTACTTATATAGTATGTATGAAGTTCACCAACACAGAGGCCAATGCCATTCACTTTGATCAACAGCTCACATCCCTATGGCTGAAAAAGCAGTTCCTCATAGCATATACATTGTTGTATAGAATATATGCATCTGTCTATATGTATTGTAAATTGAAAACTACAGATTAATAGGTGAAACATTTTGACATAACTGAGAAATCTGTTATTTCCTGAAGACATAATTTAGAGTGTGAAAATAAGGTATTTTGGACAAGTTTTTAACCTTGATGCACATTAGAACTTCAAGCACTTACCATATCTAAGCAGTATTTGGTCCTACATTAATTATTAAATAGAATTTGAATTCAAGCATATTAATATTTGACACAGATTAATGGGGAAATTAGACAATGTACCTGACTACAGTGGAAGGAGAAAGAAATTCAAATAGTGCTGTCTTTCAGTTCATTTTTAGGAGTGATCAAGTATGATAATGAAGAATTTTTTCTAATAAAAAAGAATATAATACTTTTGCTGCATTGTTGGTGTTTGTAGTAGAGAAGTAAGTCTGGTTTGTCTCTAGGAGGACTAATAAGACAATCTCAAGATGAGGAAAGCAAGATGAGCAATGTGATCATGGTATTGGAGTTGGAATAGAAGAAGTTAAAAATTTTGGGATACTCATCTGTGTTACTAGTCTGCAATTAAATTTTTAACTTTGATTTCAGAAACAACAGCATCCATTGACTAGTAAATTCCTGTGGAAAAAATATTCAACTGCATGCTATCCTTTCTGGATGCTTTATTGGTACTGTCAAGAGCATTTGCTGAGTCCAGTGCTATGCACAGGATTAAGAGAGATCAATTTACCAGGATAATTGTATGCATACTTAATTTTAAGCAACTGAATCATCCTGACAAATCTAACTTTAAGCAGTTGAACACTGCCTTAATCAGACTACTCAGATACTGTAAATTAAGCACAACATTAAGAACATTACTACATTAGGTTTGGATGCAGAAAAACATAATTGCAACACAGTAAAAAGACAGTTTCCACAGGCAGAAATCAGTTTTCTCTCCAGTGTATATCTTTGACAACCTCCCACGTGCACAGTAGTATTTGCATCATAGTTTTCTTCAACCTTAGCTATATCAGTGTGTTTGTTGGCTAAAGCTCCTGAACTTTCTAACTGTTGTTGCTTCCCAATATTAGAGGCTAAGAGTAAAATAAAAAGTGTAAGTCTGAAAGAGAGCTCTCATTATTTGATACTAGACAGCTATAATCCCATCTGTGTAGATTTACAGCCAGGATCTGGGTCATGTGAAATACTCCCTCCCTCCAACCAGAGTCCCTCTAATGATTATTCATGATTAATTTTAAAGAATGCACTGCAATATACTGCTAAGTGAACATGTTCTCAGTTTTAGAATCCCTCCCACTGACCAACATTTCAAGCAGCCATTATTATAAGAGTCCAGAGAACACCCTGATTAATCCTCATTCATGTGTCAGGCAGTATTAATACTTAACTGGTCAGAGCTCGATCTTTACTACTCTCTGAGTCTGTTTCTTCATTGCAGTGCTTGCGTGAAGCTGCCATGTGTGTCATATTATCAAGACAGACTGCATAACCCTTTTCTGCTTGTCAGTTTGTTTACCGACACTTACTATGTGAAGTGCATCTCTAAAGGTGGTGGTGGGAATTCTAATTCCTGGTGCAAATGTCGGTTGTTGCTTCTGCTGGTCTTTAAGAATAAATTAGTGTACTGTTGTATGTGCCACATAGTATAGTGTCCCTGACACTCTGCTGATGTCTCAATTTGCTGTGACTGCAGTGCTGGGCACCAGTGGTCTTTATGTGTAGGGAGTCTTGACTGTAGAAGGTGACTTGGCTCTCCTGTCAGGAGTATTTGTCCTGCTATTCCTGGTTGCTAAGCTGTTGTCACGTAGCTGTTGCTGCAATGGTCAAAATAGGCTTCATCTGCCATATTCTGCATCTGAATCTTCTGAAACACTCTTTATATTAGAAGTGGCTTCGAATTCACTGGCTAGGTTCTGTCAATTAAGAGTAGCTGTCCTGTGCATTTGTCTTCTTTCATCAAAAACTAGATTTTACCTGGACTGACCTTAAAATTTTCTGCTGGGGCCTTTGACATCTCTAGCTTAATTCTCTGTCTGGACTGATGCTCATATCATGTCATCAGCTATTATACAAATGCTGGCAACACCTGTGCTCGTTAGCAAAAATACTTTGTCAGTTGATTTAATTGCCAAAAATAAGCTTCCACCCCCCCCAGCCCCTTCAAATTACATGGTTTAGACAGCTGATTATCTGAACTGTTTTGTTAGTGTGTGTATGGGTTACTAAGTATGTTTTTAGCAGTTTGGCTGTACTGAATGTCTGGGATGAGAACTGAGAAATGTTGTCTTGGGATAACCCTGTTAAGATGTCTAAAACTGAGGTGGGTCCTGTTCTTGTGATGTCTCAAGTTTTTGCCAGGCTATCATCTTGCAGAGCGTACATGTTTGCTTCACCTGTGAGTCCCTCCTTTTACGAGCTCTGTGCACACAACTCCCTGCATCATGTATTCATGGGGGTTGTTGTTGTTGTTAGTTATTTTTTTCTTTGATGTGTTTGTCTATAGGTATTGCTCTCAGAGGTTAAGTAAGAAACTTGGGATTTATTTCCACGCACAGTCAACAGCAACTTTTTGCTGTACATCGTTAAGTGATTACTGTTCTCCAGTATGTTTACCTTTTAGTATATATCAACTGCTTTTGCCATAATGACATAGAACTTCTGAATAGGAACAGTTTCTAACAATACAAAATATTTTGCTTTTCACTCTACCTCATCACTAGAATGAAATATTTTAAATTTCAAACCGAAGACTTCCAAAGAAGAGATCAGAAAGGCAGAGAATAAATAGATACATTTTTTTTTTTTCCCATTTTGTTCTTCAGGTGTAAGCTACAAGGAGTTATTTTGACACTGAAAGAGGAAAATGCCTGCTCAATGCTATTATCAAAAACATTTCCTATCTACAGTGCCTTTCCAAACTCTCAACCCTTTATGACAAAAGTCTGCAGCAGTGATTTTATCTTTGGCCTTTGTAAAGGTAAACACAGTAAAAACAGGCAGTCTAAAATCCTGCTTTATGTCCCTTTTTAAATTTGCACTTTTTCACCCCCTTTTTGGTATTTGTCAAGAAACACAATTCTTCGAGGCAGTAACTGACAGCACAGGTGACAGAAATGTGTTTTGCCTGTCTCTCTGAAAGTGTATTTTTGTTGGGAAGACATCATTCATATTCTTGTCACTGTTATCATGTTCAAATGTGAAATTCCTCTGAATGAGACTTGAGGCCTGTTGGTGATACTCTTGGTACTGTTTGCTTCTGCGAGGTTTAGTAATGAGCAGGAGAGGAAGTAGCTAGCCATACACCTGTGTTTTATGTCATTAACACCTGATGTCATGCGTATTTATTTCTTGGCTCCAGAGATAGGAGTCAATGAAACCAATTAGCTAAGTAATAGAAAAAATGCTATTGTTGGTGGGATATTTGTTTCTGAATTCAGTATCTGAATACAAAAAAATAAATAATAGCCTTGAGTTATTATAGCAGATAAATGAGATCAAAATGATCTGAAGAATTGTGGATTTGGCTTCTGGGCATAAATTAGGTCTTTTCTTCCCATGGAAGAGGTAAGATGTTAATTCCACTATCTTCTGTAATATTTTTGCAAGATTTTGTGCCCTTTGTGTAACATAGCTGGTGATGACTCTTACTAAAGGTGTTCGATAAACTGACTGCTAGTGTGACAGATAATACGAGTTCTCCTAGATTTTAACAGAGACTGCTTTTTATTGTCCATATCATTACCATTGTTAATGGTCTTAGTGAGATGATGACTTCCAGACTGTGTCCTGTTATAAAGTCTGTACACAAAGTCTGTACAGAGGTACTATTTCTGGTCATTAAATAGGGCAAACAGCAACTTGAACTACTTCTTGCACGTCTCTATCAAAAACGTAGGGACTTTCCATGTAACTTCCCAAACATAACCTTTACTTTGAAGTAGAAAATGGAACTTGCATGCCATTCAAACAGTTACATTTGTGTAGGGTATTTAGCCAAATTGTAATAATTTGATAAATTAGTTCTAAGAATTTTTCTGACTAAATAAGTGGAGTTATTTATTTAGTCTGCAACTGATACATTTTGACATTGTCTAGTGGGTAAGGCAAAGGTTATCTCCAGTTCTGACCATCAGAGAAGCTGGCTCAGGTTTCTAAAAAAAGTCTTAGCAAGTGTTAAACTAGGCAACACCTTTTTGTGTTGTATATGCTATTTTCCAGCCCTTTTTGCAGCCACAATTGTCTTTTCAGTATGAAAACACCTCACATCAGTGATTCTTCTGGTGATCTGTAAGCTCACAACTATTTTCTGCCTAGCTCTGTAAAGCAGGACTGAGTTAACAATGATCTGACAAATTAACTGGTAAGTGCTTGTCCCAGGAAACGGAGTTAATGCACTTCACTCACAAGAAAGAAGTAACAATATATTTATTGATAAAAGACAATGTTTCAGAAAAGTTTGAAACAGCAAATGTGACTTAAAGGAAAAAGAATTTGATGGAGAGGTACACCTGATTATTTACTACACAGAGGACAAGCTAAATGGGAGATTATGGGTACAATTAAGACTGAGTGCACCCTTAGCAAAGATACAAAGTTTAAGCTGTCTGTCTGTCTGTCTATCTATCTCATTTACCAACGATCTGTTGTGGCAAGGAATCTCTCAACCTGGGGAGTATCCTTGACAGGTGTCCCTGCTTAAGGGGAGATCCTGGAGTGCAGCCAGCTGCCAAGCAGGAGAGTTCAAAGGGCTCTTGGACTGCCTTCTATTTGTAGGGGTAAGATGATTGATTTATAGCCATATTTTCCTGTTGCTCTTACACCTGAACATATTGTTCGGGCTAGCCCGTGGCTATAGTACTGTTATGTATTTCCCCTGAATCCGGCTTAGCAGGGTGGGATATTACACCCAGATGCAATTATCACACCCAGATTCATCGTTGGCTCCAAAGCAGGTAACCGGAGATAAGGGTCGAGCTGATGAGGGGTAAAATGCACCGTCACGGTGCTTGTTCAGCATCTTTGAAATCGGTGGGAGGATATTAAGCTTTTATCCAAAAGTGCTTAAAGAAAGGCCTGCTTTCTTCATGAGAAGTACATGAATTGGATGGAATCAGTAGTTTGAAGGTTCTGCTTTTTACTGAGTGTAGGAAAGCAGAAAATGTAACTAGCCTAACAGACTTATTCATTTTCAGTCTGTGAATGGCATTGAACAAGGAACATACGTGAAAATATAGTATTTATGAATAATAATAATTTAAATCAGCAGCTACATTTCTGCATTTCATCATCATGAAGACCTACTTTTGAGTTAATTGCACTGTTCTGAGAACAAAATAGACACAGTCCATACTAATAATTTTTTGCAAAGGGTAATACATGAAAGGATTGGAGTCCTTAGAGTTACAGTTCAGAGCGTGCTGGGCTGTATGCTCCTGTCATGTTTTAGGCACTGCCATAACTAAAGCACCACACAGTCACTCACTTGCTGCCCCTGCCCTGCCTCCCCCTCCTGCAGGATGGGAAAGAGAATCAGGAGAAAAAGGCAAAACTCAATGGTTGAGATAAGGAGAGTTTAATAGAACTACACACAGAAGAAACAACAGTAATAACAATAATACTAATGAAATAATAAATAAAGTGAGTGATTTCACATGCAGTACTGACCACCTAACTCTGGCCTCATTGCTGCACTCAAAACCCACACACTTGCCTCAGCCAGCCTTCCCCTTATATAGTGGGTGTGAGGTCAGTATGGTATCAAATATCCCATTGGTGGTCTATCCTGAATGTGGCCTCACCCAGATTCTTGTGAAAATTAACCCTGTCCTAGTCAATCTCAGGATGGTTCTGTTGTGGTTTGACAATAAATGCACACGTCAGAAATCCAAGTTAGCAAGAGCTGGCAAAAATTTTGATCAGCCAAAGGATATTTTTGTTTGTTTGCTGACCAGTACAATACTGATGTAATACAAGATATTACATGAGGCTCTCCATGTGTCCTGAAGGAATGTTCACATTTTCTGGATGGTGAGAACTTTGATGGTGTTTCAATGTGTGATGTCATTGTTCGTGAAAAACATCTGGTATGTAAAGCAGAGTTAACTTTTCATTTCTGCTTCAAATAATTTCAGGATATAAAATAGCCTGCTAATCACAGACTACTCAGTCTTTTGTCACAGATCAGAACCACAAGTTTAATCATCACTTTACATAGTTCAGGGCCTAAACTGAAGAAAATAGTCATATTATGTTGAGGATAAGTGGCTATTGACATGGGAAGACTTGCCAATACCATTAAAACATTCAGCAGCAATTGCACTGTCAGCAGTGGAAAATGTTTAGAGTTAATTTTAAATTGAAATCCCAGAGCTTTCATATGAAGACCTGCTGATTAGAATTGTAATATGAAATATTAACTGTGATTACTTCCCTCCACCCTCCACAAAAGACACCCAAAACTGAGCAGCTGTTACTCCTTAAATCCTTAAATTATGTTATATTTAACATAAAATTTAAAACGCTAACACTGTGGACATGGCTAGATTGCATACAGAGTTCCTAGGGTTCATTCTTTATAACAAAGTAAAATTACATTCTGCTGATAAATCAGTGAGTAAATAGAAGTAATTTCTTGTGAAACATATTCTGTGAGAAATGAGAACACTGGCCATTTTGCAGTAAAGTTGAGCAATGTTACTGGTCACTGAAAGAGAGAGGAGAAGAGGCAGAAAATATTACTTTAGCTGCCAAAGTAAAAGGCTAATTTTATGTAGACTTCCATGCTCAAAGCACCACATGCATTCAATGAGTATGACCAGATAAATTTACATAGTATTCATATAACAGGTACATGTGCTAAATATTGCAGTATAATGTGGGCTTCAGAAGTAAGTGGTCTTGCTTTAGGATCTATAAATAACCTCGGTATGAACAGGACTCTGATTTTGGTATCACATGTGTGATCCTTCCTTTTTTAACTGTTTGATGGGATTTGGGCATGTGTAGAAGTCTTTGAATCAGAGAGTGTTAAAGTGTGTTTTTGTTTGGTTTTGGTTTTTTTTACAAGGAACTGACATGACGTTTGTATAGTTGCCCAAGATATTTCAAACCTTAGATTGGTTTCCTATGTTTTCAATTTGTAAAATACAGGAGATGAGGAAGAGCAGTTTTACTAAGTACTTTGCAATAAACAAGCACAAAATTTCATTCTATAATCTTTTGTATTGATGTTAGATACTTTTCTGTTTCTGTTGTCTTTAAAACTTTCTTGATAACATTTTCTACTTCACTGCACAATTGTGATAAAGAAAGGAAAAAGGCATACAGTCCATATTCTGGTTTCTTTTACACCTTTGTATATCTGGTCCTAATTACTGTGATGAAAGCTAAGACTTTATGGAGTTCTTCTTTGAGGAAATGAGATAAGAATTAACCTTGGATCTGTTTAGGTTTTTTTAATAATATCTTTTTTTCCCCATTGGCTTCAGGTCAATGCATAGTTTGGTTTTTTTTTGGGAGAAAAAAGGGGAAGAAGAAAGAGGATCTTTATTTTCTACTTTGTACACAATGGTTAAACCACTTTTACTCCTTTTTTTACATCAGGTAATTTTTCTGTTTCCTATATTTCTTTTTTTAAAAGGCATTACTTCCATGCAGATGTTTAGGAAGCCTCATAGCAATTTAAGACATAAAAAACCTATTATTATTTTAAGTCAGAGATGCTGAAATTAAAGCAAGATTCTGAAGGATTCCACCAATTTGGAGTACTTCTCACTTTTGAGTTTCTAATGAAAGAGTGCTTTGGAATCGATTTTCTGAGAAGCTGATTGTGCCAAGACTCCTATGGAAAGTTATTGGATTTGTGAGTTCTCTACTGGTCCTAGATTTCTGCTTTGGGAAACAGTTCACATGGTCAGAGCTCGACATAGGAAGTTTGAATCCTGTGCTGAAAAGACTTACTGAAAATAGCTGCCCCATATGAATTGCATAACAAAATTGACAGTCTCAGGGTACACTGTTTGCTTTTAATTTGCGCAACTCAGAGTTGGGCTACCACTGCAGTGAAGAGCAGCCATACAAAGTTTCACTTGTACTTATGTACTTATCCATAGCTAATTACACAAAATACAAATCCTTTGTAACTTTCCACAGGGTCTTCATGTTCTTAGAAGTTGTTATTTCTCAAGTCCCTTCAATTCTTCTTCAGCAACTTCTTTTCTCGATTCAATATTCAGTTTGGCCTTGAAGTTATCAGCAGATCATCACATCTCGTATAGCATCCTTCAGTCTGGTTCCATTCAGCAAAGACTCCCCAATGTTTTATTAATTCTTCCTACAATACTAAGCAATTCTATTTCAGTCTAAGTAAATGTTAAAACAGAAGCCCTCCATAAACACACCTGCTATTAATTTATCAACTGTTGCCTCCATGTCTACCTGTGAGCAGCATGACTGGGTTTTAAACTAGCCTTGGGTGGGCCTGCACAGGGGACTGAGCTGAAAACATGTTCAGGCCATAGCAGTACATATTAATATGTTTCCTGTTCAAATTGTAAGCAGTTATCCATTTTTATGCCATCAGAAATGCTATGGCAATGACACAAATGGTATTGTTGCCTGGAATTTAAGATGATGTGAAGCCTCTTAGCCTTGGAAGACCTGAGCAGTTAAGTACAGGATGACATCAGTGTCAGCCAGTTTGGTGAGCAGGTAGCTGTCCTGTGCCATTTTCCCTCTTTGTGTCTTGTAGTAGGGTATGGCTTATTGGATTTTATTTTGACTATTTTATCTGACCGTTCCCAATACCCACGTGGATATTGTGATTTATATTTTGTATTTCCAGCCTCATTTCCCGTGAGTAGAATAGCCTTGTTGAGAAATGCATGTGCAACAATAGTTTATAACAATAGTCTGGGTACTCTCAGATAACTAGAATTTTTACATTACACATGCAGATAAAAGCAGCCTCACCTGCACTGTTGCATCATTTAATCTTTAAACATGTCGAGTTATGTTAAAAAAGGTACTGATTAGTTCAATTACATTTCAAGTTTTTTGTCCTACTAGACTTCATTTCCACCCATATGTCTTCTTTTCAAAATACATCTGTTTGTAGAAGGGCTTTTTCATAGACCGTATTTCACACATAAGAAATTATTTGAGTTGTAATTGCTTTTTACATTTTTGTTTTCCTTAACATGGTACAGCACCCATATTGTACATGACAGTTCCACCTCATTTGACTTCTCCTTACTAATATGTTCCTATGGTGAGAAATAGTTTCTAACTTTCCTTTCTCAGCTCTGCATGCAGCTTGTTTGTACCTTAGCTAATATTTTGGAAATAATATTTTGCAGGATAATGCCCATGGTCACGTAGGAAGATGAAATGGACTACGTCTTAGCATCTTCATTAATTTTGGCTTATTTCACTATCAATGTTTCTTGTTTTCTTTAATAAAATGGAATATGTGGGACATTTAAGATAAGATATAGATAAATTTTGATTAATTTGTTGTAAATTTTAATAAACCTATTCCTCTATGCGATGTTCTTTTATTTAGAGTTTTTCTTATATTTTCAATGGCTTCATCTTTCTTTATCCAGAATGCTCTGCTATGTTCTGCTCACATTATGCCATCCTGGCAATACGCAGATACCATGTAATAGTCAACTAAACACTTTCATGGCTACTTTTATTGTTAATTGGTTTGATTCAGATTGAGTTGATTTTTCTATCGTGTGTAAAAAACCTAAAATACCACTTAAAAGTGACTTGTGTATAACTCCAAAATTCCATGGATGACAGTTTTATATTTAGTACTGAGAGTAGGTGTTTTGTTGTTGTCAACAGCAGGAAGGAGGAAGACTACAGGTATTGCAAAAAAACCCTTTTGGCAGTTGACTCATTAAATCTTTTCATATACATATGTTGATTTATCAGGGATAACATTCAGATGTGCTGTTAGATGTGAATATTATTCATATGCTTTTTTCCCCCTTGGAAAAGCTGATGATATTTTAAAGACAGCCAGAACTGTAGTCACCTAAGGCACTTCCAAATGAGGCTTTCTGTGTTGTACCAACAAAGTAATGCTATCTATTGTACAGAAAACAAACATAAGAATAATGAAACAAGACCAGCCTGGGATGTTTGTTCCCCATTTGCTGTTGCAAATGCTTGTGTTGATTCTAGGGCAAGCATAGCCTGAAGCTAAAGGAGGAAGAAAGTTTTCACTGGATATTAAGAAATCACTCCCAAAAAGAGGAACAATTAGTAAAATAAACACGGTGGTCATGAAGGCATCATTACTGCAAGTAAATCACAGCTTTCCACATAAGGTTTGACAAGGTGCCACACGAAGAATACAGGCTGGACTCTACTAGTAGGGTATGCTGTGCCTGTAATTCTACCACACAGGCTAATTGTTTTCAGTGGAATAGCTCTAGATAGTTAGATGTGTAAAACATGTGTCTCACTCTGAAATCACACCGCTGTCTGTCAAATTCAGTTACTTTTTTAGATTATCTGCCAAACCTCCTTTCCTGTAATATGCTTTCTGCCATTACATTTTAGCTAATTTAACGTAAAAGGAGGTTGTAGTGAGGCTAGTGTTGGTCTCTTCTCCCAAATTACTGATGATAGGATGTGAGGAAATGGCCTCAATTTGCACCAGGAGAGGTTTCGATTGCATATCAGGAAGAATTTCTTCTCTGAGTGAGTGGTCAGGCACTGGAACAGGGTGCCCAGGGAAGTGGTGGAGTCACCACCCCTGGAGGTATTTAAAAAGCTAAGAGATGTAGCAGTTGAGACTGTTGTCTAGTGGTTAGGGAGGTGTTGGGATGAAGGTTTGACTTGATCCTAGAGGTCCTTTCCAACCATAGTGATTCTATGTATTTCTACTTAACGTTAGGTATTCTGATAATAGTCTTTCAAAAACCTTACCAAATATATTTTATGGTATAATTGTTTTTAATTCTTAGAGTATTAATTAAATGATGTAATTGGTACTTAGAGTACTTAGAGTACTAATTACATTATCACATCTTATAAGGGTTCCATTATGTATGTACGTTCACTCTTTTTAGAAAGTGTCAGAAAACTTCAGTGTATGATTAGAGGCTGAAACCATTTCATTTGAAACATTTCTTTTCATATTCTGCAAGGTAGTTGCCTTAAACTGTTAAAATGTTTTGTTTTAGTGAGTGCAGGGTCTTCAGAAAATATACTACCAAAATATCATTCAAACTTTATTAGAAAACTATAGGTACTACTTTCAGTGGGGAACCACCCTGTAACAGTCTGCCTTGCCTCCACAGGACACAGTACTAGAGGATGTAAGGCATGTTCTTCTGGTTGATACATTTGGAAGGAGATCTAATTAATGTCTTAAAGTTGAGTCACACAAAGTATTCAGTCAAAGGTAGCTGAAGGCATGTTATCAGCATAAGTTTTGTCACCAGAATTATGAAGTATATGACCTGACTGATGGGACAAGATCTCTGGAAAGCAAGGTTTGCTGTTCTTGCAGCTGATGGGAAGCTAAGGAAGGGGAGCAGAGAGGGCAGGAACTACAGAGGTTGCTTCCATAATAACCCTGACTCCCTATACACTAACTTTTAGTAGCAATGGGAAATCTATCTCTTTAGGGCTTGGGCACAAATGTATTAGGCAGAGGAGTCAATGGGTACATGCTGTACCCAGAATCATGCTATTGTAAGTAGTTGCTTATTTTGCTTATGCCAATGTTCAGGCCTGAACTTAACAACCCAGACATTCTTTGTCCATTTTTTGCTGAATTCTGAGATAGATTTATAAACTTGTCTTGTGTGAACTTATGTCACTCCTTAAAATTATGAATACTGCTCAGTAAGATCTGGATAATAAATATTTCCTTGGGACTAAAAAATGGTAACAAAAGTTGGGAAATAGGAAAGGAATAACAGTGGTAAAGTGGTAGAGAAATAGAATTTTATTTTTGTTTACGATGGTGAATAAAACGTCCTTGTATGAAGAACTTAATGTTTTTAAGAGTAGAACTTGGCATCTTAGGACAACCACTGAAATAATGAAAGGCCCATTTTGAATAATCAGTATCTTCTTGCATTCCTTCACTGTCTTGAAATACAATTTCTGCTTATATTCCTGTTAACAAAGAAGCAATTTATTTTTTTGATACATTGAAAACACTCTTGCACTTTAACCCTCATGAAAAACCACTTTTATAACAGTATTTTTACTCTGTTGTTTGAATATGAAAGCTCATTTCTGGAAATTGATTGAAGAGGAAGAACCAGCAGCTCCTGTAAACTCATTACAATAAAGATGGAATCATTAAGGATGTGATTTGATATCATAACGTGGATATTGGAGACAGGTTGACAAATTTTCAATGTTTCTATGCAAGTATAAATGTCATCAACAAAGAGTATCTGCCCACATTTGTAATAGACTTAAGAGAATCTAGGGAGAATGTCAGGGAGGATGGACAGTTACATGAGGAGGCTCTGATACAGGAATGTAGCTCTGTAATAAAGTCAGAACAATCCCATCCAAAGGTAATTAAAAGATAGGGAGTAATCTGAGAAAAGGAAAACATAATGCTGTTTTATTTTTGTTATTTTAAATCCAAAATACTCTAAACACGTGGAATAACTAAAAGGAAAAAAAATGAACTTTTTACAAGGAAGACCCTCAGTTTTACATTTTAGACATTTGGCACACTTTTCGATCTATGCACGTACCAGGATGATCAGTTTCAGTTGTAATATGCTGCAAGATAATGGCCTTCTCCTTCCATCTCTACTCCCTTCTTGTTTCACCTTTTCATAGAAATATTTTTCTTGATGGATCAGACTGCTTTACTGTTAGAGAAAGTTCCTTCAGTTGTCTTCCTATCATTTTCTACAATTTTCTGTTTTCTGTCCAATAATTGTGCTACAGTAATTTATCTCACTCCCTGGTATGGGTTGCTGATAAGTTCACACTGGACTTTTGTAGACCAGAGTATGATATATAAAAATAACAAAATATATTTGTGTGTCACATCTATGGTCCTATTTCTGGTACAAGAGTGTCTGTGGTTCACAGTCCATTCCCTAAACCATGGTTTATTGAATGCTTTGCCTGATGGATAAAAACCATCTCAAAGAAGGAGGAAGCCAAAAAATCCAGGTTTAAGAATATGTTTCAAAGCTTGAAGTAGTCATTTGCTCTGTGTCAGAGCTCAGCTTTAAAGAATCACTAAATTATACCATTTCAGTTGGTTTGATGTGTGTTTAGACTGTTTGAGCTGCCATTTTTGAAGGATACGTTTGTTACGGGGCCTTCAGGCCACTTCCCATATTAACTAACAGATTATGACACCCACTGGAGTTAATTTCATTTAAAACAATACATCATGCAAAAAGTTGTCCAGTCTTCTTATGAAACTGGTAGATTTGTGTAAAAAGGGGCCTTTGGCATTTTGTTTTGCAAGGGAATTATGCCCCTTTACTATCCTCACCGCCATTAAATTACAATTATAGCATAAGGGGCATTATAGATAAAGATATTAAAACTTCTGTCTTCCTGATAATGATTTTATACCAAGTACTCTTTTTCACCTTAGGGAACTTGAGAGATTAATCTCATGAATGCAGTCTGGGGTCATAGATTTTTTTGGCATGCTAGCAAATCCTATTGCTTTTCTAGCATTGTATGTATGGAGAAAGGTGGTTGACTTATTTTTATTTTTCTCCTAATGAGATTGTTTTCTAATAGCTGCCCATAATATTATAAAAGAGTTGAGGAACAAGTCAGCCTTGAACTCTTCTGACATTCACAAGCCAAGGAGAAGCTTGTCTATGCTAGATGTATTGTTTCCCTGAAACAAGAAGAGATAGAGCAGTACTGTTTTAAGTTTCCTCCCATATTATTTGGGTTAAAATGTAAAGTTACTTGGATTGTTAGAGCAAATTATAATTTGGAAAGTGAAATAACAGAGTATTATCCTTTTCATTTTTATTTTAGCCTGCAGAAGTTTTTTTTTTTTATGAAAGGCACTGAAAAATATCCCAAGCACATCCACCTTCTATAAATAAAGTTTTAAGCTTATAAAGTCACTTTAACAATCAACTGTTTAGTGTTGATGTTCTTGCTGCAGTCCTGTATTTGCAGAACACTAGCAACATTATCTGTGCTGCACAAGACACAAATATAAAGGGAATTTATGCTCCAGTGAACTCCCATCCCAGAAAGCAGACACAAAGGGATCAACTTGCTGTGTATCCTAGGGAAATGAGGTGATTGTAGATATAATTCCATGTCATTAAATAATTTCTGGAAGATTTCCCTTTGTGTTTTCAGTTTTCAAGTATTTCGTCTGGCAGCTGCAATTTACAAAATATTTGGCAGTGTCTGGGGGCTTTTCAAAGTGGTTTTGAATAACTTCAAGCAGGAAGCAGACAAGAGGTAATTTTTTTCTGGTACAAGTGATAGCTTCTTAGTTGCATAGTTTCTTGCTTCCAAAAGTCACATTGAAATCAGTGGGGCTTTCCTTGCCTGATGACTCAGGTGTTTTACTCTAGTATCTGTTCTTAAACTTCAGATGTTAAGGACATCTTTCAATTCAGTGCCTAGATTCTCTGAAAGTTAAAGGACAAACAGTTCACTGAAAGAAGTCAAGTTGGGTTTTTTCACTTGTATGGAATTGTACTTTCAGTACTTTTGACAGATAAGCTTATAGTGACAACTGCAGGCTTATGACTACTCTTTGTTTGCTTTAGGGTTTGTGGTAGGAACAATGGGAGATAAATATAAACTTGAAGGAGAAAGATGTGCAGCACCCAGCCTGAAATGACTATTGGCTCTCTGTCTATATTGCAGTAAAAAAATAATATAGCTTCATAAAAATGAACACTTGGAAAGAATCCTGTGATATAGGTACACTGAGTCTCCCTGGAGAGGGATGGATAGGAAGAGTCAGTACAGTAGTTTTTTTCTCTAAGGTTTTTTATTGCCCATGAAATTATTACAACAGACTTAGTAAGTTAAAATCTACATGATCAAGTGGACAATCTTTAAATGAGTCACTAAATAAAAACATAATTCGTTTATGTTTCATATATGAAGGACTCATGATCTCAAAGGGACTCACAAATGGGCAGCAAACTGTTAAAAACTCAGTGAGCAAATCTGTTCTAGTTGAGTGCGATTGTTGCTGCAAATTTCTAGTCATAGAGGAGGTAAGATACAATCTAAAAAGAAAATCCACATGAGAACAGTGGGGGTTTACTTGTAATTTAAGTGGATATTCCTCATTCTTCTGTGCTGCAACAAATGAAAATAAGCAGAAATTAGGTGCTCTGAAAAAGGCTAACAGGCTAGGAAAAACTGCAATACACAAGGAAACAGAAAGGGATCTCTGAGCAGAATTAAGGAAAGAAATTTTTTTTTTCAGAGTAAAGGATACAGATTCAAGTACATATATTTAATACACAGAAGCATGCAGTAGTTAGGAAAAGCATAGTAATTTTTCCTCAAAAGATTATAGAGGCATTTTCCAGAAAGTGTATATCAGTTTATCAGCACATCAGCATGCCCAAAATAGGTAATTCTGAGCAGCTTCACAGTGTATGATGCCAAGAGTTCCCATATAGTCTGTAGAAACACACACAAAAGGGTGGAAAAGTGTTTCAAATACAAAAAGCTGTGTCATTAGCTTTAATAGAAACACACAAAATATATGAGAAAGAACCCTAGAATGGTTTGGGTTGGAAAGGACCTTTAAAGGTCGTCTGGTCCAATCCCCCCACTGTGAGCAGGGACATGTTCAAGTAAATCAGGTTGCTCAGAGCCACATCCAACCTGACCTTGAATGTTTCCAAGGATGAGGCACCTACCACCTCTCTGAGAAACCTATGCCTGTGTTTCACCACTCTCATTGTAAAATATTCCTTACATCTAGTCAAAGTTCCCTGTCTTTTAGTTTAAAACAATTACCTCTTGTCCTGTTGCAACAGGCCCTGCTTAAATGTCTGTCCCTCATCTTTCTTATAGGCTGCCTTTATGTACTGGAAGACTGCAATAAGAAATATTGTAAGAAAAGGAATGCATAATTTGGGAACCAGAGATTAGACAACACAAATGTGTCATTTGTGGAAAACATGCCTATACCTTGAAGAAAGGTGCTGTTTCCAAAGAGGTATCCAATGTGTGTGCTCTTTTTACATGACCTACCAATGCAGGGGAGGCTATAACAATAAACAAAAAAAGTTTGGAGAGGAGTGATCTAGGACCGTATGTGAAGAGCAGGAAGTGGTTGGCAGTATTTGGCATAACTGCGTTGGAGTGTCAGAAGTGAATCAGATACAGAGCTTGCTGTTCAGAGAGGATGTTTAGAGAGAGGGTAGGGGAAAGAAATGGCAATAATAGAACCTCTTCAGTGGTGTCCTGGTTTGGAGTAGAACAGAGCTGGCTCTGTTCAGTGATTTTACTTATCAGCTAAAGCTCTTCTAATTAACTGCACTGTCTGAAGTTAGCAGCATATTTTTGCTGACTCTCTGCTTTTGGCAGTGACAGCACTCCGTGTTTAGAACTTCTACCAGGGACTGGTATGCAGACCAAGGTCACTGCTAAAGCTTGTGTACAACAGAGAGGGAGGCAGAAAGTAAAGCTGCACCTGCAGGGAGGAGAGGCCAAGACAACTGACCCTAAAATTCACCAATGGGGTATTCCATCCCACATCCCTCATATTCAGTATAAAAGCTGAAGGATCACAAGGGTCAAGCCTTTGGGCCTCCCTTCTGTCTCCTTTCCACCTTCTTCCTCTCTTTTGCTGCCGCTTCAACGGCCAGCATCTGAGGAGGACTCCATCCATTCAGCCTTTGATCCCGAGCCCTGTGCTCCTGAACCGAGTTCCAGACTCCAGCTCCTGTGCCCAGTTGTCTTCTGCAGCTGAGTCCAGTCTGGGACTTCTCCCCAGGGGCTGCTCCCCAGCATCAGAGGTGACAGTGATGTATTACTCATCAGGGGGAGTTTGGTTCGATTCTGGTTTTATATATATTTGTATGTATTCCATTTTATTATTATTATTACTATTATTGGTATTATTTAGTATTAAAGCTGTTTTCCTTTTCTAATTGATGTCTCTCTCTCTCTTATTCCCTT
>NW_008595589.1:24032-30502 GCF_000691845.1 Merops nubicus
AGTGTCTGTTACAGATCGGGGGGTGGCCCTGACCCTAAACTGTGACAAGTAGTCAGCACAGCCAGTTCTTGGGATGAAAAAATAAAGTATGATGTAGTAGGTTAGCACATTTAGCAAACTTGAAAGAAATGATGACAAACATTTTCTTAGGGTTTGGTAAATAGTTTGGGTTGAGAGGTGGGAAAGGAGGACACAAGACCTCTAAAGAACCCTTTTGTTTGCTTCACTTAATTTTGGAAGTGAGATTTTCTTCATTGGTGGTAGACGTGTGATAGAATTGGGGGGAAGGGGGGAACGACTAAAACTATTTAGTCCTTCTGTTATTTTATCAAGAAAGGATTCTTTTTTTTTTTTAAATTGAACTACTTTTTTTTTGTCTACCTGTTCAGTGAGAGCTTGACACTTCTCAGTACAAGAAGACTAACAATCTGTTGACCTGATCTTTTGCTATATTTGTGTTTTTATGGCTGTGGTTTTTTTTTTTTTTTTTTTTTTTTTGTTACAGGCTATAGGTCTGGCTGACAGGCAGCTCATATCAACAAAAGTATCTGACATGAATGCAGCAGCTAGGGTAATATTGCTTATAGTGACCTTCAGCTTGTTAAACCATTTGGTTTAGTGAGCTGTAAACCTTGGCAGTAAGTTTGTACAGGCTCATGGGGTGAGGAGAAATGGGAGCAAGGCACACAGCCCCAAACAACATGTGAAAGGTGCCGCCTGTTTTTCTTAGCAAAGTACTCACCTGCTCTTTTGATGATAGCAGCAAAAGTAAGATTCTTAGTTTCATTAACACCAATAATAATACAATAATAAAGCATTTAAAAAAAATGAAACATAGATCTGTTGTTGAATCAGACAATAAATATTTGCAGCTTTCTAATTGCCATGGTCTGCTTCATGTTTGTTCTTTATTGTTGTACTACTTACTGGCATTTTGGATAAACAACTCTATGGGGCACAGATCCTGTCTTTTTCTATGTGACTTGATTATACAGCAGTTTCTACAAAAAGCTGTGCCTGCCATCAGCTACAATGAGGCAGTAACTGAGCTTTCTCGCTGAAGTGTTTAGTACTTGATCTGAAAACAGTGGAAGTGTGCAGTGCTGTGCCATGGAAATAGCTAGCATCTTGTTCAGCAGTTGTGTTATATTCTTAATAAATTCAGTAGAATATAGAGCGTGTTATCCAGCCAAATGACATCTTATTGCTAAAATCCATAATGGCAAGTAACTTCAGTTAACCCACAGGTAGTTTCAGATGGCAATCTGAATGTATTGTAGGTGATTGAATGGAACATTATCACCGGTCCTAGAAATCGTAGTATCAGCAGTGTGGATGATGAATGTGTACTGCAGTAACTCATTTCTGGCTGTCTCTTCTTAAAATTCCTTAGGACCAGGCAGAGCCTCCAAACTCCACTGGTGGTGGTGAGGTTAGAGCCTTAACAGCTGATGCTCATTGTTTTATCAGCAAAGATTACCTGCTGTATGTATCATAGGTAGATGACGACCATGGTGATGGCTGTTACTTTACCTGTTGTCTTTGGTTTTTGCACAATGGTAAATACATTTGCTCAAACAGCATTCTATTCTGAGGAAGTCAGTGCTGCAGTGGTCTGCTCCTTGTAATCCATGCTGGCAACCATGCCAAATATCCTGGCAGTACTTCACAAAGATAGCGTTTATGTTTAAGGGAAGTGATGCATTGTGAAAGCTGTCATGGTATGTTGTAATGATGGAGGAGCCAACTGGAATTACTGAGGCAGAACTTTCTTCAGTCACTGTAACCTGTGATTTCTGAACTGAAAGGCTTTTTTTTTCTTTTGAAAGCCAGTGAAAATGCACCTTTACATACTTTGAGACAAAACATGCTACAAATACTACAAATACTGCCCATCAAATATTGCATACACAGGGATCTTTGTCTAAATTCGGCAATTGCAAGAAGACTTAGGAATGAATTTTTTGTCCAGGAAGATAAACCCATAAAAATAAGACATGAAAAGTAACCGACTAAGGTGCATGGTATCTAGGTCAGCCACTTAAATTTCTGACTGATATACTTTTTCTTACTGAATGCAATTTAAAATAAAATTCTTTGTTTCAATCTGATTATAGCCTTGGAACTTCAGTGTTCGCTATCACCATGTTTCTCAGCAGCTTTTATTATTTGGGGTTCATTGCTGTGCTAGTGTAGTTTCTGCACAGGAAATAACTGGCTCATAGAAAGTTAAGGAATGGGATGCAGCAGGGAACTATTTGGATTTGATCAAGCAAGCCATCATACCATATTTCACTTGTTCAGCATTCACATAGGATTTGTTGCTAAAGTCAGTTTAGAGTTACAAAGTCATAAGTTGGCAGCCTTATGCTTCAGGCTATCCTTCAATTTCTTCTGGTCTGAATTATATTAAGAGACAAATTTTCGGTGGCACAGTTGAATGTGTCGAGACAGGCCTTTGGTAATTTTTAAAGTGAGGTACATAACTAATACTAATTTCATTTTGTCTTGCCTGCCTATAAGTCCTGGATGGATGAGAATTAGATAAGGAAATGGGATCAGGGGCATGCTGGAGCTTTTCTGTGACTGTTCACCTTAATGTTTCCTATGTAGTTTTAATGACCTAATGTGCGAAGCATTTACAGTTAGTAAGAAGTAACACCAGACATGGTTCTGCCTTGGGAAATATAAGCTATCTGCATGAGCAGTGAGTGTGTCAGGAGGTAAATCTTGTAGCTGAGTCATTGGTTTTGCAGAACTCCAGTGCACTGCCATCTCATTTGCTTGCTTGTATAACTTTCTAGAAGATGTGATGTAGTAATTGGTATGATTTCCTTACTGATATAATGTCTATAATACATACTTTAACCTTTTAAGTCTCACGAAAACTGCTCCAGCTGTAGCAGATGAACAAGTAGCTTAGGTGATATTATTGGTAGCTATTTTTTTTTTCCTCTCTTGGAAAAATACAGAGAATTTTCAAACATAATTTGATCGCAAGTTATTTCTCAGGCAGTTATGGACTGACATAGGCCCTCAAAGAGCAGCTGCAAGGAAGTACAAACTTGCTGTCTAGTGCTTTGCTTCTGATTATGCTGGAAGCCTCAGTCATTGTTCTGTGTAGTAAGAACCAAATCTTATTTAGCATGCTACAAAGCCACAGTACACCTACAAAAGCAGCCCCCAGATCAGTCAGTATTCATGGGCTTGCACAGATCACAAAGCGGCAAAGAGTAACCACATCAAGCGGGCATGAGAACAAGACAGTGAGATGAAATCAGAGGAGACCAAAATTATGGCCAAACTAAACAAAATGTGAGCCAGTAATTTCACTTTGATATTTTAGCTTTTAGGTATTCTGCTACTTTTCTTAAGCAAAATAACTTGTCGAGGGGTGGAGAGGAGACAGAGCCTCAGGAGCACTATTGTTCATTCACATTTCTCTATCTATGCTTCATGCAGACCTTGGCAGCAAGAAGGTGAGCTACTATTTAACTGTGTCTGATAGTGTGAGCTCTGATAGTGAGCCCTGCAACTGCTTTTAGACTTACATTGTTATCTTCTCAAGTTCTTAAAAAAAAAAAAAATAATCTTCAGAAAGATTCCTCTGAGATTGTCAAAGTGGCTCAGAAATGCAAGTTTGAAAATCATAAGTGGCACACCTTTTTTTCTGAATTTTTCATGGCTGGTTTGTTATGGGCACTTTTTTTGGAGATGGTAGGTGAGTTATGTGGAGTAGTCTTTGCTTCAGATTTATGGCAGCAAAAAACTTGCTTTGGTGAATCTCCTTCAGTGTCTTGTTTTGGGGGATATCAGAAGCAGCTGGATATGATACTGGTTCTTATAATCTGATCTACATAGCTGTGCTTTCCCACACCTGTTTGGAGCAGCATCTGCTCTCAGTATTATTTAAAAACATATTACACCATTTTGCATTTTACACTCCACAACTCTGATGGCAGCATACAGTCAGTGAAGGAGGACAGAGAATCATCAGGTGCTCTACCATTGTTCTTACCGCCCAGAGAAGTGCGCTGGTTGCTCCCACAGTAGTAGGACTTGGTCTCCATCTATTCACTGTACCAGAAAAGGAACTGTGAGTGCCAGGGTTGAATAATGTCCATCCCTCTATGGCATTGCTTCTTTTCTCTGGTCATTAGCTAGGACAATGGTCTAGCGCTGCAGTTTTGTCAGCAGTCTTATACTGATTTATGTTATGATGTTAAGAACTGCTGAATCTGGACTGTAAAAATTAACTGAAAATAACATTAAGTTGGCACTGTAAATATGAGGCCTTTATTGAAAACTAGAAAGTTCATTTAAGGAATAAGCTGAAACCAAATTAAATCAGTAGAAAGACATCTATTGAATGTATTAACTCAGTACCAGAAAAACAGACCTGCAGTCTTTTTTTTTTATTTTTCTTTTTTTTTGAGATAGTAAATGTGTTGCATAATCAGAAATGAAGTTACTGAACTGGCACCAAAAAGATATTCCTAAACTGGAAACATATAAAAATCATAGAAAGTTTCTCTGTTATAAGATAAAGGAATCTTGAATTTTACATAAATAATATGGTCCAAAGACAAGATGCCACTGTTATTCAGGGAATGGGGGTCAACAGTTGCTATAAACATCTGACTGTACAAGATTTATAATTTCTAAAATCTTGCTGAGTCTGAATGCCTTTTGGTAGATACAGAATCCTAGAATGGTTTGGGTTAGAAGGGACCTTAAAGGTCATCTGATCCAATCCCCCCACTGTGCACAGGGACATGTTCAAGTAAATCAGGTTGCTCAGAGCCACATCCAGCCTGACCTTGAATGTTTCCAAGGATGAGGCACCTACCACCTCTCTGAGAAACGTATGCCTGTGTTTCACCACTCTCATTGTAAAATATTCCTTACATCTAGTCAAAGTTCCCTGTCTTTTAGTTTAAAACAATTACCTCTTGTCCTGTTGCAACAGGCTCTGATTAAAAATTTTTCCCCATTTTCCTTATAAGTACTGGAAGGCCACAATAAGGTCTCCCCAGAGCCTTCTCCAGGCTAAACATCACAACTCTTTCAGCCTTTTTTTGTTGGAGAGGTGTTCCATCCCTCTGATAATTTTTGTGGCTTTCCTATGGACATGATCCAATAGGTTCATGTCCTTCTTGTGCTGACAGCTCCAGTGCTGAATGCACTACTACAGATGAGGTGCCACCATAGAAGAGGGGCAGAATCACCTACTTTTGACCTTTCAGTTATCATTCTTTCGAAGCAGCCCAGCTTACAGTTGGCCTTCTGGGCCATGAGTGCCCATTGCCAGCTCATGTCCAGCTTTTCATCCACCAGCACCCCCAAGTCCATCTCTGTAGGGCTTCTCTTAATCCCATCATCTCTCATCCTGTATTGATATGGAGGTTTGCTCTGATACAGGTGCCTGACCTTTGTCGCGTGAAGGGAAGGGGGTAGGTGTGGGTAAGGGAAAGACAAATTTGGTAAGAGACAAGTCCCCTTGCTTTCTAGCCAGTCCTCAGATATTAGAGGGGCTGGGGCAGCTGAACTTGTCTCTGAACAGGTTCCAGTGGGAGCCGTGGCTGTGGGTCCCACCCCAGCTGCAGGGGCCGCCCGTGGCTGGAGGGGCGGCCGGGGTCATTTACACACAACATACAGACTCCTTGTGAGTGCAGCTGGTAAATACACTAAGCTGCAGAATGGCTACAGAACTCTAAAATGCAATTGTACTTACAATAATAATAGTCTCCTGGGGAAAAATCACTTGGTGGAGCCAAGGCCGCAAATCTCTTCCCCAGAGGCATCCCTGCTGGGGGGCAGGAGAACAGACCCCGTCGGTCAGTCCCTGTGACTTGGTGCCAAATTCTCGTCCCACAGACTGGGTCCAAAAAGAGATGATATTTATACCTTTTTAGGATATTGATGTGCAAAATGTGGGGATGGGGCTGTGGGCAGACAATTGTTCCATGTAATCAGCACAAAACTTCCTTATCGGCACCTGCAGGGAGCAGACAACTGCCATTGTGAGACAGGTGAGGAAATGGGGCAAGCAGCCCCCGCTGCATTCCACATTCCTTATCAGGGCCTGGAGTACACAGACCCCTGAATCTTCACCCAGCCCCTGTGACTGCCCTGGCACCAGTTCTTCGTTTATAGTGTCAAGCTTTGTGATTTGTGCTTGTTTTGTGCTTCCAGAGTCTGACAACCTTGCACTTGACCTTGTTGAACCTCATGAGATTCACATGAGCACACTTCTCAAGTTTGTCTGGGTCCCCCTGGATGGCTTCCCATCCCTCAGGTGTGCCAACTGCACCACACAGCTTGGTGGCATCTACAAACTTGCTGCACTCAATCCCACTGTCTATGTCACCAAAGAAGATAGCAAACAGCACTGGTGCCAGTATGGATCCCTGAGGGACACCATGTTGGCCACTACCCTCTGAATGTGGCCATCCAACCAGTTTCTTATC
>NW_008595590.1:0-36670 GCF_000691845.1 Merops nubicus
CCTTCCAACCCCTATGATTCTATGGGTCCCTGGGGAACAAAGCTCAGGGAGCAAACCTGTCCGGGCTGAACAAAGGATCCTTCAGAGAAGATGCTTACCCCCAGCTCTCGCCACACTCCTTGCTGCAGAGCCCTGCAGAGGAGCAATGCAATAACACAGCACTTCTCTGCCTCCTACAAAGCTACATCTACATGCAGAGGGATGTGGCTGCTGCTCTCCCTGGGGAGATCTTGCTCCTGTCTTGCACCGGCACGGGGCACAGCTCCTGCTGGTCAAGCTGCGGAGTCCACAGGCTCCGTGCTGCCAAGATCCCTTAGAACTGATGCCTGCACTGCATTATTTAAAGCTGACTTGGGCAGCAGCTCCTCTGAACCACGGTGGAGGACCCTGCCTGCCTCCCACAGTCCCCAGGAGGGATGGCAGAGGCACAACTTCCCTCCCAGCTGCCGGACAAGAGGGGTGGAGAGGGAGCATCACCTTCCCCTGAACACCTCATCAGCCAGAGCTTGGTACAGGATCAATAACCAGTCCTCTGCTTCAGCCACAGCCCAGGTAATTAGTGAACAAAGTGCAAATGCTCATTGTGAATCAAACTGCATTTTTTTTCAAGCTGCCTAAGGGTTTGGGGTTTGGTTTTTTTTTGTGCTAAGAAACAATTGAATCATCTTGCTGGCTTTTGGGTTTGTTTTTTTTTGAGACATCATTCTTGCAAACCAGAAAGACACAATATTTTGTTTTGAAGGGGGTGAGGAAAATTGCTTGCATTTTTTACATTGTGGTTTTTGCCTGGGAATAAGTGAGCCCTGTAAAATTTAGTTAGTCTCACTTATATGATGTAAATCATTTCAGTTCATCCCAACATGAATTCATTTTTAATTCTGTGCAAAACAGGCTCAGGAAGGTTGCACTATCTACGCATCTTGATACGTTGATGTCACTTTTTGGCCACCACTCCTTTTAAACATTTGAACGATGCAATTTCATGCTAGAGAGGCTTGAAACTATGGAAATTAAAACTTAAAGCATTGAGAGATCCCCAGAGGATGGCAAGGAAATGACCAGGGTGCCCCTCAAGGTCAGGAGGTAAAACCAGGCACATAACCACGGTCTCCAATGTAATGCTTTGTTAAGCCACACATTTTTCAGCTCTTGCAGTGTTTTGGTTTCTTTCCTCTTTAGGATTTTCACATTGATGAATGGTTTATTAACACCTAATTTCCTGTTTAAATGTTACTGCATTGCTTTTGGCACCAGACAGCAGAGTCTCACTTTGAGGTCCCCCTTTTGATCGCATCAAATGCTTTCTAGCTTTCTTTTTCTTCATCTCTACGTAATCATATTTTTGCCCTATGAAAACAACTGAACACCCACGAGCTGGCAGATCTCCTCTGGGACTCCATTACCCTCACAGAATGGCTCATGTCCAAGCTCCACATTGGGTTGTCTCCTCGCTGTGGATACTACAGCATTCCCAGCTTAAGCTCCAGGTTGGAGAGGCCACCACCAGTGGGGAATGGACAATATGTCTTATTTCTCATCTGCAGACAGTTGTGCAGCAGCCACGTATGCAAAGAAAGGGCTGAGAAAGACCTTGAACAGAGGCCTGAATGATATTCAAAACCATCCTCCTCCTCCCAAGACGATGGACTTCTTTCCCAGTGTTAGCAACATCAAGGCATTTGGCAATCAGCCCCTGTTCCAGCTGGGAATAACTCCTGTTCAGCTCCATCAAACCCAGGCCGATGCTCAAGCAAAGCTGCTACATGCCAGTTACATTCCCCAGCCAGCTGAAGGCAGATGCATTTAGCTGCTTAGCATCATCTCCAAGAAAACCTCTGAACACTTCTGCCAGAGTCACAAGAAGCCCTCAACAGCCCTTCCCAACGTGGTGCACTCACGACCTCGTGCATGAGCTGAGACTAAAGGTGAGTAACAGCAGGGATGGAAATACCTCTGAGTTAGGGCAGGAACCCTCAGCACCCAGCAGCAGCTATCTCCAACCCCTTACCAAAGCCACAGGCCAGAAGGGCGTTTGCCCTGGCCCTGCGTGCCCCAGGGAGGGCTGAGGAGTTGCAATCATAGAATCCTTTAGGTTGGAAGGGACCTCCAAGATCATCAAGTCCAACCACTGAGCCACCAGGGCTCCAAAGTCCTCTGCCAAAACAGATCAGAATCTGTCAGGGCTGGAAGGGACCACAAGGATCCCCCAGTTCCAACCCCTCTGCCATGAGCAGGGACACCTCCCACTAGATCAGGCTGCCCAGAGCCTCCTCCAGCCTGGCCTTAAAGACCCCCAGGGATGGGGCCTCAACCACCACCCTGGGCAACCCATTCCAGGGTCTCACCACTCTCATGGTGAAGAACTTCTTCCTCACATCCAGCCTGAATCTGCCCACTGCCAGCTTTGCCCGCTTTGAACCTCCACTGAATGTGCTGCTCACAGGCTCAAAACAGAGCAGGGCTGTATTTGTTGCAATGTATCGATTGGAAAAACACAAGAGTTTGAGCAAGGATTAGGCACCAAGACAAATGCTGCCCTTGAATGCCAAAGAGCAGCTGGTGGAGTTGTCCCCCCTTGAAGCGCCTGGCCAGAACAAACCTGCTGGAGGAGCAAGGCCAGCAATAAAAGTTAAATCTCTCTCTGCTGAAATGGTGGCAGGCCAAGGGATACTCATCCTGTGCCTCCAGCAAAAAAGAAAACCCCAACCCTTCCCAGGCATTGTGCAATACCCACAGCTATTTGCTGGTTTGGTTGCCTGGAGAAATTCCTCCAGAGAAGGCTGGTGAAGCACTCTATGTTCTTGCACAACCCAGGCAGCAAAGGTTAGAGCACATTATAGGAATGTGATGGTATTTTTAACTAGCACTCTGGCAAGCCTGACACGCTGCTTTCTAGAAAATGTTGCACTTTGAGCTTCAGCAGGAACCACAGAGAAAAGAAAATATTATGCTTGGACCATAAGTCTTGTAGTGTCTTGCTGCACAGGTTCCAAATGAACTTACTTAACTCTGCTTGTGTCTGAAAACGACTTTGGATTTGAGATTGCTAGAAAAGAGGAGAAGAGGCATGCTCTATTCCTGGACTGCATATTAGCTTTCCATATGGGTGCAGAGCCAAAGCATATGGACCTCCATCTGTTAGGCAGGCCTGGCCTGGCCCCACGGATGGTTTATAATGTGCGTAGATTCATCCAGATTTGGGATTCCTCCAAAGCAAGGGGCGAGCCAATGACTCAAATATTGTGTAAAGCCATTGAAACTAATGGCACTAAACAACAGTCATTTGTCTCCCGTTTGATTTTACTTGCTGTAAAATAATGAATTAGTTATGGGGCTGGGGGAGTGTTGTGTTTGGGATGGGGATGGAAGCTTTGAAGGGAACGTGGTTGAAAGAAAACAAAACAAAACTCATCCTAGTTATTCTGTATCAGCCTACTGCAATGCATTATTCCCCAGAAAGTAAGCTGTGTCCTTCAACTTCAATAACATGGCATTTATGCTCCATCTGTGATCATATTTAACGAGGTTTGCAAGCATAATTCAGGAAGCCTTCAATGACAAATTCAAGGAAGCTGGAAAAAGGACTCCTGAAGTTCTTCCATAACAGACAACTTCAGGAAAAACAAACTTTGCTCCTGCAAGCACCATAGTGACCACAAGCCCTAAGCTTGGATATTTTCTTTTCTTTAAAACAACTCATGAGCCTCAAAAGACTCAAGTCTTAACGTGCAATGCTGTTCCTTGCATTGAGAAGTCAGCCTGGGGTAGGACTTGTCCTGACCTCCCTGAACTCATGGCAACTTCCACCAAGCACAGCAGCACCCCAGTTTCATCCACCACTTCAGAAGATCACGTCTTTGCTCCAAAGGATGGACCTCAGCAGCTCCATTTCAGGCACCACGCTGGAAAAATTGCTGTTGAATGTTTCTGCAGAGTTGCGTGGGGGACATGATGAAAGCCATGGGATGACCGCCAAGGACATGAGCTATTGTGTCAACCCCTGGGAGAGTTCATAGCAGGGAAAAAAAAACCTCTCTCCACGAAAAGAATTAATTACCATGGATGTTAGCTCTGTGGTTTGGGGAAATTAACTGTGGCCTGATTTTCTTCAGCGCTTTTATTCCTGGCTGGAGACCAGGGGAGTTGTCGAGGTTGTGACTTAAGACACCGTAACAAATGCCCAGAAATGACTGGGCGGGCACTGTGGTTTGGAACCTGTCTCACCTGCCTCAAGTCTGGGCTCCATGGCATCTTTTCTTGGGATTTTATAGAAGGGGCAGATTTACAGGCATGCCAACGTGCTCCTGGGCTTTCCGTGAGGGCCCAGATTTCTTGGCTGAGAAGCATCTGAGAAGCCAGGCAGCTCTGGACGTCCTGTGGTTTATTTTTGGAAGAAGCCCTTTGGGTAATTGCACGTGTTAAACGCAATGCAATTAGGGCTGGAGAGAAGGTGTTACACATGTGCTGGAATAAGGAACCAGGATCTGTTAGGAACGTGGAGCCCTGAGCGTGCTGCAGGGCAAAGGGGGCAGAGAGGAGATGCTGTCAGGGCACCTGGGTATTTATGAGTGTTTAATGTGAAGCAGTGTATGGCAACACTTGCCTCTGTGATGTGCCTTCTGTGGTCTTCCCAAGGTTTTAATTCAAAACACAATAAAAGCACGCCTATAGGAAGCAGGATGTTTTAAAAATCACCTGCTATAAACTGTTTTGTAGGGGAAGGGGAGAAAAACCAACAGCAACTGTTTGTATAGAAGCATTCAGGATGTTGAGCTCCCGTGGAGAAAGGAACCCTTTGGGAAAGGTTTTTCTGGCAGAGGCCACGGCAGGGAAATGCTGGTGCACAGTGGAAGGGAGGTGATGAGAGTTATGTGAGTTTGGGGGAGTTCACAGCCCTGGGGGGGATCAGGGGTTTGCTGCCTACTGCTGTGAGGGCCCAGCCCAGCTGGAGATGAATGCAGAGGACATCCCTGTGAGCTGGACCCCTTCCTCATGCCTGTGTGGATTCATATCTCCCAGCAGAGAGGGAAACCCTGGGCCAACCACCCCATCTCTCCCATGACCTTGGTCCCTTTAGACCTTAGATTTCCCTGTGCATGCTACTTAGCTTTTTGCAAGAGAAGAACTTCCTACATCCCAAAATTGCCCACAGAAGCATCCTGCCTGGGTTTTCTCTCTGCCTTCCAGGTGAATTCAGTGAAAGCTCCAAGCAGCCCCCAAGGACCAAGGCTCCTTGAGCTGTAATTTAAACGGAGATGAGCTTCTAAAATTTAACAACAATCTCTGTGGAAAGAGCCCCAAAGATAAAAAAACGACCAAAAAAATAAGTAGCCCACTGAATACCCCTCCAATTAGGGCTTCCAACTGATCCTCATTAGACATCCAGTCCTGACATTTGACAGCACAGTTTAGATGAGAGTGGTGAAAGTCCCTGTGAAAAGGCAGATTGACGTTTTGCAGAGGAGTGTTTTCAGAGCAATACCAATGGCCCTAACCCCCCAGCTTCTACCTTACCATGGGAACAAAAAACCCAACCCTTGGGCTGGGCAAAGGGGTGGGGAACAGCCACAGTGGCTGGTGGGGAAGCTGCTGGTGCCCGAGCTCCTCACCACAGTGAGCACAGGCAAACCCTGGCCTTGGCTGTCCACGTGCCAGGTCCTCGAAAGGGAACATTTAATAAGATACAGTAGCTGGATTTTTTTTTGGCTGAGCTGAATATGAAATCGCCATGGCAACCTTTCTTCTGAGGTGATCTGAGTCAGGTAGCAACAGCAGAGATGAGTTAAAGGTCACCCCTGCAGAGGAAGATGGGCACTGATGAAGCACTTTAACAAGTCCCAGGGGGGGTGGCATTTAAAAGCCACCTGAAGGGCTCAGCCAGCTCTGTGAAGGGAGAAAGAGAGCTGAGAGCAGCAGTGATTTGGGATGCTCTGGGCTGGGAAGCCAGCAGTGTTTACCAGCTGGTCAGCAGTGCCCAGGAGTCACTCCCAGGGTGCCTGAGATCAGGTAACAGGCAGGGGAGGTTTTACCATCATCAGGTTGGTGTTCAGCAAAGGCAGGTGCCTCCTGTTCCTACAAACCACTGAGCCAAGGGCTCACACGTGGGGTTTGGGTATCGCAGGGTCCGAGTGGCTTGGTCTGAGTGACCCACCTCAGATCAGGCAGCAAGCTAGTGGCAGGGCCAGAGACCAAACCCCAGGTCTCCTGGACCTCTGGGCTGCTCCTTTTATCCTACCCAAATCTCTTCTCCAGGTGGCAGCTGCCAGACAGAGGCACGTGGCAGAGACATCCCAGCCTCTGTCACACCTGCGTCTGTGGCAGATCTGGGGACACCCACCTCCACCCCAGCTGGGTCCCCACAACCCAGACCAGGGGTGGGAGGACAGGACACACACCCATGAAAGGCTCCTGCCATTTCAGGGTGCTTCTGTCTCCTGGGAAGGAAGCACTAGCTGGTAACTCCAGAGCTCAATCTTCCTTTCAAATCACAACTTTTTTTTATTTTGAATAGTACCTGTGGGAATCTTTCTGTATGTCATCTATTTTTAATTTTGTTCTGTTTCTCTGCTTCTCAGGGTCTTTTTTTCCAAGCTTTTCCCCTGTAACCATGAGGGCTAGAAACTCACAGCTTTTGTTGTATTAATGAAAACCGAGCATCTCAAGTTCAAGAGCTATGACTTCAAAAACACCACGTAGCACGTGACTGGTGAAAAAAAGTTGTGCAAGCTCACAGCACTCCTCTTCCCCATCTCTGCAAAGCTCAGCTTGGACCTGGAACTCAGCTCACAGCTTCAGCCATGACTCACTTTGGTCTCCTCCATGGCTGCAGCTCCTGGATCAGGACCTTCATTGTTAGAAATCAGGTAGGAAAGTCTCCTTGGGGTAAGCCTGGTGACTGGGTGAGAAACCAGAGGTTCAGGAGATCTTAAGAGCTTGGTCTTACTTCTGTACTGCTGGGAGTAGAGACCTTGAGAGCCAGAGTCCCCACCAGCATTTTTAAGCTAGCCTCAAATGGAAACTCCTGCCACCTCCATCCCTGTGGTCTCTAGGTCTCTTTGTTTGCTGCACACATTTGAAATCCTGCCTGCACACATTACACTGGTGGCTTTGTCCCATCCAGTGTGTATTTATTTGCAGCAGAAAATGTCTCCCTAGCTCCATTTTGGAGGGAGGAGCTCAGGAAAAGGTGGATCTGAAATGAAGCCCAAAGAAAGGGCACTGGGGACACCGGGGTCTGCAAAACCGTGCGGAGGTTGCAACCTCCCCAGACCCCAGGAGTTTGCTGGTTCTTGCTGAGATCTTTGCTTCTCTAACCAAAGCCACGTGCTCGCTGCTGGCCCCAGACCTCCCTGTTGCAAACCCCTCTGAGCACAGCCCTCCACGACTGCTTTGTGCCCCTTCCTCCCTGCACAAACCGGGACAAAAGGAACCATTCTGCTCTGCTTGTGAGCAGGGTCAGACCGCACCTTCCTCAGCCCTTAGAAGTTGGGGTTGCCGTTGGACTTGTCATCAGAGCTGCTCTAATTTGGACTAATGACTGGGAAACTCATTGCTGATTGCAGGGCACTGCCAGGCTCCTAGCTGCCAAAGAATCCAATCTCCCTCCCATCCTGGTAGGGTGACATTTCACAGCATGGCCAAAATGGACATCGGCCATTTATTTTGACAGCTGTAGTTTTAATTATTGCTGATAAGGTTTTGCAATGCACTGATAAATAGACTGCAAGGCATTTCATTAAACAAACCCCAGAATGAAGTCTTGCAGCGGGCTCATCTTGGGGCTGTAACAACCCAGGGGGGGAGAAATGGGGAAAGGTTGCACCAAAGGAGCTGGATTTGGAATCTTCTGCAGCAGAGGAAGGAAAAGCTGTTTCCTTTTGGACACAGCTCAATAATTACCATCAAGCCAGCTCTGTGGGCAGTTCAAAACTTTAAGGCAGGACATAAGTTGGCTTTTGTAAGAGCACACAGTCTTGTTGCAGCAGGGAAGGGGGCTGTGAGGAGGAAAATCAGCGTGCTCCATCCCTCTGCAGCTTTAACCCCATCCTACCTACCAGGCACTCTCACAGAAGAGAGAGCTACACAAATGCACACACACACAGGGATTTAGAAAGGCTGAAAAGCTTTAAGTCTGTCCAACACTCCCTCATGTTGCTGATATGCCCCACTGGCATCACAGTTTGGATATAACAGACCCTGGAGCTCCTTTGCTAACCCAAACACTTCACTATGGCTCTGCAGGGTCCATGAGGTGCCTCATGGGTTAGATAAACATGCCTGAAATGCTCAGGTTGGATCATCTTGATGTGATTTGGGTTTTGTCAGTCAAGCACATCTGTAAATATCATGTTTCCATAGAAAACTTCAGGTGCACAGAATTGAAAATTCCATCAAAGGTATATTTAGTGGGGCATTTTTTTCCTGGTTCTACCAGGCAGGCCTTAAAATGTGTGAACTTGAGGAGATAATTTAGCATCTCTGCTGCAGCTCTTCATTTCCTAAAGGAGGAGAGAAACAGTAGCCCACCTTGTTAAAGCTCTTGGAGACAGGCTGCTGGAGAACATGAAATAAAATTTCACTGTTACTGTTATACAAGGGAGCATTCAAGGTCTTGCCATGCTCTTGTGAGGTTGAATTTGCACCATAAGTGGTGCTTGATTAATCTGTGCCCATCACAAAGGTTGTCCCAGAGTTACTGCAGTCATTGCTTTGGTATTAGTCTAAAATACTAGGACACATCACTTCAGAGATGATTTTTAAAAGGAGCATGAAATGAGCTGAGTCTTAGCACCTGCACATCAAGAGAAGATAGATGTGAAAAATAAATCAGTATCTCAGGCAGGGGGTCAGGCTAATCACCTGCAAGTTCTGCTGGCAGGGGTATGTTTTTAACAAACCAACCAAACTAGATTCTGCCCATGTTAAAAATAAAAGCAAGGAAGAATGTCTGAATCTTTGGGACAAGTCAGGAGAGATCCTTGCTCTGCTAAGTGCCTTCTGCCACAATTTTCCTCCCCTGAGTTGTCCCTTGCAGTGAGACATGGCCATGCCATGTGTGCTGAAGGGCAGCAACCACCACCCCAGCTCCAAGGTGACCCAAGGCAATAGCTGGTTAAGCCATCCCTGGGCAGTGTGTGCCCATCTCTGGTGGCCTCCATCTTCTGTGGGCATTTACAACGGTTTGAAGTCCCACCAGGTCATTTCCATGGTCAGATTGAACTGAGAAAAATGACTGCAGAATATGCAGGGCAGAAGAGACTCAGACTGGCACTTGGCAGAGAGTTTTGCAAAGAGGATTAGAAGCTGGGGGGGATGATTGTTATCATTAATGATGTTAGAAGGGAGGCAAGCAGAGAGTTCAGGATTTAATATTTTGACAAAAGCCACAGGGTCTAGATTTGCAGTCAAATTCTACAAAAAAAGCCCTGTTCTGAGGCTTAAAAAAACAAGGTAAAATGTTTATTAGACTAATAATTCTTCAGTTAACATTGAGACAGGTGAACAGGGTACCTAACACTTGATCCACTGCTGATGCCTTCCCAAGTGCAGATGCTAGAAAGGTCTGAAGAGAGTACACAGGTTGCACAGAGGTAGCAGCACACGTGCTGCTGGGGATTCAAAAGGGGCTGCTAATTGCCCAAATCTGCCAAGAAAGTCTTTGTGCCCTGGCTCTTCACCTCCCTGCAGCCTTAAATCCAGCGTGCTTCATCTCTCCAACATCCAGCACAGCCCCTGGAGGATGTGTCTGGACCAGGCAAGGCAGCTCTGGCTCTCCTGCCACGCGTCAGCATGCTGCACTGGTGACCTGAGCTCACCTCTGCAGATGACCATGGTCCTCCTCTGAGCTTCATATTGCTTCAAAAGGTAGGGTTTGGGGGTTTTTTTCTGCAGCTCCAACTCTTAAATCTGAGCCTGTACTTGGTTTTCATTTTCAAAACCCTCACTAGAAGACCTGGCAGATGGCAGAGTGTGCAGAGAAGCGTGTAAACAGGTGTCTACTGAGTCACACAAATTAATTAGGAGACAACTCCATATAAAACACAATAAAGTACCAATGAATAAACAAATAAGCTTAATTATGGATCTCCTCAAACCCTTTCAGTACGTGTTTTGGCTTTTGGGTGCTTGAGAGCCTGAGGAGGGGCAGGAGCAGCAGTAGTGCAGAACATAGTCCTGGAGGCAATAGGTGGAAGGGAAACACAACACTGACCTACAGACTGGGTTTCCACAGCCAGTCTGGTGTATCTCAGTTTCCCCTAAAACAGATCACCTTGCCCTGTGTTCTGGACCTTCAAAGCTGGTTTCCTCCATCTCAGGGGCAGCAGCAGGACGGTCACAGGGCTCAACAACTGCAGTTTCAAGGCTGGGGAATGTAGGTCACCGATCTTCATCATGACCTACATTCACAGCTCCAAACAAGCCCCTCTTGCCAATGTGGATGTTTTCTAGCTTTGAGTTGAACCTGGAATACACACATGAATGCCTGGGTGTCCAAGAAGGGGAGTTGTGACCATGCCAAGCTGCCTAGACCCGTCGTGTCCTGCACACGTGGCTGCAACTATGCCCTACCCAAGCCAACAGCAGACCCAGGTCTCTGTGTAAAGGTATCTACTCACATAGGACTATCCATTTTTTTGCCTTACAGGAGGAGGATGGACATCAGAAGAAATTTTCTCATTCCTCTTGTCTTTCTAATCTGTTGAATGGGGTTGGCAGGAGCAAAGGAAGATGCACCCATCCCATGGCAGCCCTGGCAGAGCCATGGGCAGAATGCAGCCAAGGCAGCTCCAGCAGTGTTGTCCTGGCTTGGCTGCCATGAGTGGCACTCCCACCATTGGCCCCACTAGAGGCAGGTGTTTCCCTCCAGATTTCTTCTTCCTTCACATGGAGGAGGAAAAGAAAAAAAACACAACAGCCTTGCAGGTGCTTTTTGTGAATAAGGGAATTCTGTTTTTGCTCCATCCATCTTTTCTGAAAGTGGCAATCTCACTGATCCTTTCAGACCTCGTCTTCCCTCCATCCATCATGTCACCTCAACGCCTAGAATACCTTTAGTCTTGAGAAAGTATGAATAATACTGACTGAGTTTTGTGCAGAGGGAAAAAGGAAAACCCCTCACACGCCTGCTACATCCCCCAGGTTTGGGAGAAGATTTAAGATGGTGCTAGACTATTATTAGTAACTCCTCCCTCAAGCTAAACATGAAAGAAAAGGCAAAATAATGTGAAGGAAGAGGAATGAGGTGAGAAAAGGGGAAAAAGAGAAAAAGGAGCATCCTTGCATGCTCTGGGGACAAGGCATGGAAGAAACATTCCTGGTGGCCACATAGCCCAGGGAAGGCATGTGTTAGCTAACAGCAGCCACCCAGGTCACCTAGCTGTGCTTGGTGGCCTTTGGGTGACACAGTAATATCTGAAAGGACAACGTTCACCCAGGGCTTGTCTCCAAACCCAGGGCAGCCTGGCATCAGGGGCATAACATGGCTTCAAGAGCTGAGGGAAGACAAATACTCCCAACTCTCTCCTAAACTATTTATTTCAAGACTCAGGTGCATTGGACAAATCTCCACCAATGCTTCACTTCTTCCTATCAGCAGCTTTCTGAGCCTGCCCGGGGAGAGCTGTATTTGTCACTGATTTCATCTTGTTATCAGCTGATGGGAAACAGGTCAGGCACCTCGATTTGATTTAGGACCAGCACTCTGTGCAGCACAGATCCCAGCACTGAGCTCTGAGCAGAGCAGCCTCCTAGAGCCTTCCTGGGAACCACACACCCCTTCTGCCCTTCCCCAGCTCTGTCATCCTGTCCTGTGTGTGTCTGGGTCCTATAGATCGTGCATGAATGTAGGTCGTTGCAAAGGCTGTGTCTCAGCAAGCCACAAAATCTCAGCTAAGCCTCTTGTCTTACGTGCAAGAGGATTTTCTCACCTCCTATAGCTCCGGGCTGCTGCTGCATTGAGCTTTTCCTGCTCAGTGAGTTCGTGCTCTCCAGGAGGTGCCAGGAGAACTCATGGCAGCAGGGATGGCAAACACCCTCTGACAAAGTAAACACTGCAGCCTAAGATTTCCTTGGGAAGAGGAGGAGGTTGAGTTGTGACCAACTCCAGCATCTCACATGAATATCTTTCACACCACCTCCTAGCCACCGTGCCCAGGGCCACTAAGACATTTCCTTAGCCTGCATCCCTCTTGTGTAGTGGGGTGAAAAGAAAATCCATCTGGCTGGTCCACATGAGGTGTGGATATGCTTGCAAGCAGTGGGACGGCTCCACATTTGTGCTGGTGGGGGCAGGATCTGTCTTTTTGGCTCTTTATTGTAGGGGAGGCAAAGGCAAAGAAGGCCAAAGAACACGTCTGTGTGCTGAGAGGGCAGGGAGGGCTTGGTGGCTGGGAGGTGGCAGCACCCAGGATGCACCCATGCCGTTGTCACAGCAGAAGAGGCTGTATCTGGGGCAGGAACCCTGTTAAAAACTCCCTGTTGGTATTCTGCCTGCAGGTTTCCTCTGTCTGCACACATTGGTATTAGGCCTCAATAGGTTTCACTGAAGGATTTTTCAGGTGCCACAAAAAAACCCAAATGATGGAGACATTTAAAACCCAGCTGGACACATTCCTGTGTGACCTGCTCTGGAAGGGATGTTGGGCTAGATGATCTTTCGAGGTCCCTTCCAACCCTTAACATGCTGTGAAGGAAATCTAAAACGCTGAGTTCCTGATGTCCATTCTCAGATTTCAGCTTTATAGACAGCCCATCAAAAAAAGGGACATAATGAAGCTGCTCTTATTCCTCATGGCTTCCACATTATTTGAGTAGCAGGGAACAATTAAACGGCATAAATGACAAGCTGCTACACTTGGGTAGGCTGCCAAACTGCAGCTCCCTTCCCCTTCTCTCCCCTACTTCTGTTCTTCCCCACCTGCTCCCCCTCAGCAGGCAAGGCACAGCCGGGGTGCTCAAATCAAAGGAAACCCCCAACGTTCCACGTTCCTTTCAGAACAAAAGGAGTGCAGAAAGCGCCACCTTCCAGAGGCTTTTGGCCCATGCCAGCAGCAGCCCCTTGATGCCTCTGCTGGGCAAGTGGCACAGCAGCTCTCCATGGCAGAGGAGACCCACCTTGCACCCAGCTGCCTGTTCTGCAGCTGAAGAGCCTGGCAGGTCTCCTCAGCTCTCTGCCCAAGCTTTTGTGAGCCAGGCTCGTTCATCCCCTCTCCCTCACCAAGAGCGGCCTCGCTTCACACTCCCTGCTGGGCCAGCTCTGGACTGAGAAGAGCTGGATGTGACTCCCAGACTTCTGACATGAGGTTTCTTGGATCTTTAGGCTTTGCAGCCCTCTGTGCAGGATGGTTACGTGACCTGTAAAGCCCTGGTTAAGAGCTGGAGCTCTGTGACAACTTCCCCGTGGCTCAGGCTGGCAGGAGCCACAAGCCCAGCCAGCCCTGCCGCAGGTAGAGATGCCCAGCCCAGTCCCAGTTAACAGCTGAATTATAGCCCTGCCCTGGCACAGGGGGAACAAGTGTCATTGATTTTACATCTGGAAGCAGCCAGGAGAAAGCAGCTTCCAGGGCTAGGAAATGCACGTGGTGCCACTGAAGCTGTTGGGGGTTTAGAGGCATGGCAGCAGTGCAAGCACGGGGGTGGCCTCAGGATCCTTGCACATAAAGGGCAGTGATTTGAGGTACCTGCATAACTCAGAAACCCTCAGCCCACAGCTGTGTCTTTACATAAGCTGCCAGGTCTGGTTTGGAACCCTAGCCTTGTGCCTTCTTCATTGGGTTTCCTCCTCCACCTGGGTCTGACCGAGGAGGGCTGAGGTGGGAGGAGTATCTTTAACAAGGAAGACACCTGGCAGGCATTGGGTCACTTGATGGGACCTCATCAAGACCTGAAAATTATAAAGGGCAGAAGTGGAGTAATTATTGGAAGTAGTATAAGGAAGCTTGGATGATGTCTCATTAGTAAAGAGCTTGTGGAGATCAGAGGAACTCAGTGTGCTGGAGGAGGAGGAAGGATCTTCAGGGGCCTCTTAGAGACAGGTAAGGTTTAAAAAAAAAAGAGCTTTGAGGTTTTTTTTTCTGAGTGTTTAGAAGGTGTTTTGGCTTTAAGTGAAATAATGTTGGTGTTAGAAGCTGTACGTGTCCATGTGCCTGTTTGTGCCTGGGACCCATCTCTGAGTAGTTTGGTAATTCTCAGGTGGTGAGGGGCTGCCTGAACCACCCTGCTTTGACACTGGAAATGAGTGGCCTGTGGGGTGGAATGTGGGGAGGTGCTGGGACACCTGTACCTGGTCTTTAGCTTTGAATCCATCACAGCTCTCTCCAGCGCTCCTGTAGCTCCAAACTCCTGGCAATGGAGTGGCTGAGTGCAGGCACAATGTGGGGAGGTGCTGGGGACACCTGTACCTGGTCTTTAGCTCTGAATCCATCACAGCTCGCTCCAGAGCTCCTGTAGCTCCAGACTCCTGGCGATGGAGTGGCTGAGTGCAGGCACAATGTGGGGAGGTGCTGGGGACACCTGTACCTGGTCTTTAGCTCTGAATCCATCACAGCTCGCTCCAGAGCTCCTGTAGCTCCAGACTCCTGGCGATGGAGTGGCTGAGTGCAGGCACAATGTGGGGAGGTGCTGGGGACACCTGTACCTGGTCTTTAGCTTTGAATCCATCACAGCTCTCTCCAGAGCTCCTGTAGCTCCAGACTCCTGGCGATGGAGTGGCTGAGTGCAGGAACAATGTGGGGAGGTGCTGGGGACACCTGTACCTGGTCTTTAGCTTTGAATCCATCACAGCTCTCTCCAGAGCTCCTGTAGCTCCAGACTCCTGGCGATGGAGTGGCTGAGTGCAGGAACAAGGTGGAGAGGGGGCACAGGCAGTGCTGGCCCAGTGCTCCTCCATGGCTGTAGGGCTGCACTATCTTCCTCGTGGTTTATGGCAAGCTGAGCAGGGAATTGACCCATCTCGAGTGCTCTGTTCTGTATTTGACATCTGATGTGGGGTTTTCTGAGCTGCCTTGCGTGCGTGGGTTCGTTCTCCAAAAGGCTCTTGCCTGTTTGCTTTCACACTAATGAGATGCTCTCACTCATCTCTTTGTTATGCCAGCTCTAATTTCCAACTCTTTGACATGAGCAACCATTTTTCTCTGAAAGGCTGAGATCACATGGCAGGATTATAAATTTACTCCTGAAATGCTCCATTAATAAATAATAAAGTGTTTATAAATATGCAAAATAGATTATTAGTCAATTCTACAAAATCTTGGCTACAGGAGCATAAAAGTGTGCCCTGCAGCTTGTATATCTATTATAAAAAAAGAGGAGGAAACTAGAAAGAAACTCAGATTCCCTTTTTAACTTCCATGCAGCAAATGCTGAATAATTTACTTCTGATAGTGATTATGTTAAAAGCAAATCATTTGTTTCCTTGAACAGTAGCAAACAATGTGCTGCAAATATGTGATTTTAAAAATATTACATATACACAGAGGGACAGAGTAAGTTGTACATTTGAACAGCTCATTAAACAGCAGCTCTCAGCAAAAGCCTCACCCTGTCTGTAAGTACCCTGAGTGGTACTATTGTTTTATTTAAGCTCAGCAAGCTTCAGGAATGTTAATACTGCTTAAATAGACCTGAATCTTAACTACAGGAGCTCAGACTGGAGCCTCGAATTGTCACCTTGCCCGACACCAAGCAGCCCATTCAAGAGGAGAAAGGATTGGGCCTGGGGGGCAGGGACCATGACATCCACCTCTGAGCTTTGAGAGCATTGCTGCACCACCAACAAGAGGAACTGATCTGCCCCCCAAAAAGTGTTATTGGATCAAGGAGAGGAAATGGGGAAAAATTGCCTAAAAAGATTGGGGTTTTTTTCCTGTTTACCTGAGAAACATCTTGATGCCACTGGGACCTGTACCACAGGAGTCTTACACAGGGAGATGGAGAGAGATGGAGAATTTCAGACCCTGTCCAAAAGGTGTTGCTGAGACAGCTGTGCTGACAGCCAGGCAGAGGAGAAGTGGGGAAATGTCAAATGTTCTTGACCTGAGCTTAAACCTTTATGAATGGAAGGCAGGAGAAGAGAATAGTGTCTGTAAAGAAGAGCTTCTCTTTGGCTAAATATGTTTGTACTGGGGCAGAAGCAGCCAGGAAACTCGTGGAGGGGGAGGGGGAAACAGCTTGGAGGAGGCAAAGGATTTAGAAGTGTGTTTTCAAGGAACTGATGATGATTTGAAGCACTTTATTCTTGCTCAGTAGCAGCACAGGGATGATTCTGGGCTGGCACCAGAGCTGTTGAGGACCAGCCACATCAACCCAGCCCCCCCTGTGTCCCTTTAACAGAGTTCTTACCTGGCCAAAAAGGCACATCTGATACTGGCAGCTGAGGTCTGACTGAGCAAGTCCAGAGGAGAGAATCTGGTTTCTGTGATCCTATATCCCAGAGGGAGTTGCTCTCCCACCTCTGTGTAAGTGGAAGTGCTGCCAGTGATATCTCACTGGCTTTTAGATGTGGAGGAGGAGTCCCCAGGGCTGCTCTGTGGTGCCTAACACAGGTCAGGGAAGATGGCCAAACCCACTTACTTGTTTTTTGGAACTGGTAGGGGTCTTGAGCAAGGTATCTGTTGCTAAACTGTTGCTAGGCTAGAATAACATGTGCATAGAATTAAACAGCTAGAAAGAGCCAGTGTATGAAGCCCAGAGGAGTCAGGAAGAGCTTTGAGTAGATAATAAATGTTACCCTTCACATAAAAGCCCTAAAATAAATTGACCTGGCTGAAATGGTGATGTACGTCACCTCAACTTTATCCCTCCTCATCTTTGAAACCAACAGTCTCCCATCTGCACACCACAGAGCTGAAACCCTGGCCAGGGAATCCTTCTCCTTGCTTCACCTGCAGGTCAGTGGGTTGCCCCACGGCTGGGAGGGACGGGGTGGGCAGTGCCAGGCAAGAGCTAGGGGTGTATTCTCAAGCCAGGGCTGGCAGACCTTGAAGGCTGGCAATTCAGATTGTCATCTCTTCCAAAAGAGAGATCAAACCTGCTGGTTGAGGCTGTGAAGCAGCTGCTCGAGCCGTGCAGGACCTGCCTTCTCCTGCCTCATCCACCCACAGCCTACGTGGGTTTTCCCCCTGGGGCTGGGGAGAGCAGGGCTCCCCTGTGCTGCTGGTTCCCCAGCTTGGAGGGAAGCAAGTAAACAAGGTGGCTTAGGAGAAGCCAGCAGGAGGGGAACAAAAAGCCTGGAGACCAGCCTCATGCCTCATAAGCCATCAAGAACCGCACTGGGATTTTTAAGACCCTTTGGTTATGAGGTTTAAAATCAATGGCCATCCCTTCCACGCTGCTTTCTTGAACTGGAGAGTCGTTCTCTGTGAGACAGAAGTGCTGTTCTGAATTACATTCAGCTGATTTAGCATGCCAATGGTCACTGGAGAAGCGAGCCAAACTGGAGCTTAGTTGGCTGAGCTCAGAGGAGTAGATGTCTGTTGGAAACAAGAGCTAGAAGCGTTTCTGGTCTCCTAGAGATTTGGAATTGCCAGCTGATAGGGAGACAAACTCTCTTCAGTGGTGTTTTTGTGCAGCCTAGGTACAGACCACTTAGATTTAAGCAATTACAGCTATTCCTGTTTCATACTCTTGCTAGAGCTCGTTGTCAGGCACAGTTCAAATCCTCTCGGTGTTGAGCTAACGTCGCTCTGATAGCACTTGCCAGACATCACTGATGGTTTTGCAGTTGTCAGTATGAAGACGTCCAAAGATCACTGACACCAAGAGAGAGAAGGAAGACACCCCCTCCCTCTTCCAGGGTCATAAATGTGTATGAGACTGCCCTGCTCAGTTAACCTCACACTTGTGCACAGACTTGCTAATAAGAGCAGCAAAGGTGGCAACAGCCACGTATGGGAGAGAGAAGTCATGTTGTACTCTGGCCCATGCAAAACTCTCCTAGATATTGGAGAAATCACCCTTTAATAGGATCCAAAGGTCTAAACTGAGCTTGGCTCTTTCTTCCCCGAGCCCCAGCTGTGACCATCGAGCTCTAGCTTTTCAGCTCTTACTTAGCTAATAATTTACATCAGATTTTTGATCATTTGCTCATCTTCCACTTGAGAGTTCATCCGAAAGGCAGGATCACTCAGGGATTGCAGCTGCTGCCTTTCCACCCCACTCCCTTCACTCCTGCAGCCTATGCCAAGAGGAGCTTGTCCTATCTAGCCACCATGCAGCGTTAAGTTGGGGCTCACCTTGATGGGTCTTGAACTTCCTACACAAACCATCTCTGCTGCACAGCAGCTGGCTCGTGGTGAGGCCTGGGAGTATTTTATATGTTTTGAATTAGACTGAGCCTTTTGTCTGCAACACTGAATTACTCCTAGATTGCTACTGAAGAGATGAAGACATCAAGGCAGGAGTAATCCTGTGGTATATGGGAGGGGAGAGGCAGAGCTAATTCATGCATGGGTACTGATCAGTCTGTCCTGTAGCTGCTCCAGGGTTTAGGAGTGTCAGTGTTTAGGGAAAAGGGTCTTCAGAGTACTGCTGAAACATGGACAACAAACAAGCAAGCTTCAGACCACCCTTCCCTCCAGCACGTCACCATCTCATCCTGCCCTGAGAGCCAGAAGGCAAAATTGCTTCAGAGACACAAGTTTGGTCAGGCAAGACTGAGGTGGCAGCAGTCTGCTTAAAGGCTGTGGGGTGGCCTGGCCAGCCCAGGGAGGGGACATGGCTTAGTCCACTCAGCTGGGCTTGGAGTCTGGGACAACAGGTCCACAGTTTGTGGGCTCCAAGGCACAGAACGTGATTGCAGCTGAAGGTACTGAGCTATCTTCCCTATGGGAGGTATTTGACTTGTGAATCCAGATGTGAGCCTAGCTTGTTGATGGGGACTTTGTATGATCAAACATATTCCTCCACCATGCTGCTAAAACCAGTTTCCCCCCTTGTCACACTCTGGTTCAGGGCCATGGGACATGGGGACTTGCAGCCTTCTAATGAGGGATCATGTAAGGCTCTCTCAAAATCACTGGACTTCAACAAGCAACAGCCCTTTCCCCATTCCCTCCTTAAATGTAACACACAACACAAGGGGTTTCAAGAACATGTTTAATGATGGCAGTTTCTACTGACACATGAGAAGTCCATTCAAACTTGCCTTACCAGTTTTTTTTTTCATAAAAAGCAGCTTTGGTCACAATGACAAATTCTCAATTATTATTTTTTTTTTTTTTTTAAAAAAAAACAAACCTCAAGCATTTGCACAAAACAAAACACACGGTCCTGATAACTTCTCACACAAAAACTGCAGTGGCAGAAACTCATCTAAGAGCAGAAAAACCCCTAAGTGAAACCCACAGCCTGCCACCCTGCAGAGATCATACCAGGTCCAGGGAAGGAGGGAGCAGGAACGGGGCGTTTGGATGCATTAGTGCTTGTGTGTTCAAGCTTCACTGGTGCTTGTAGATGCCTACAAGTCAGTCTGAGCTTAGGATAAGCATTAGCATAGCACAAGTTAGTGTGCTGAACAAGGATCTGCAGCCATCTCCAGATCTTCCAGGGGGGAAAAGAGAGAGAGAGAGGTGGAGAGAAAAAAAAACCCCAAACCCAAATACAAAGCTGTCTGTGTACTTCTGACTTAATTCTGCAGGCAAGCACGGCACGCCAGCTTCTGGCTTCTGAAATGTAATCCCTGGTGACAGGGCTGTGGTTGGAGTAAAGAAGCTGCAATTCTGTGCAGGGTTTTTTCCTCCACAGCACAGCGTGCACAAAGAGGAAAGCCTCTAATTTGCTTGCTCTGTTTGACTCTGCTACTAGTCAGTAGATTTTTAAGCGGTGAGCGAGCTACAGGCAGACATCTGTAATAATATTTCTCTTTTCATTTTCTGTAACAAGAAAAAAGCCTTTAAAAATGCTCTTCAACAAAGCAAGTTTGACTATGCAACAGAAAACAGCAGCAGATACTAAGACACATTGCAGTCACAATCAGATTACATCTGCAGTGTAAGATAACATTAAGGTAAAACACTCATGTAGTGGTTAATGGCTATTTCTTCTCCAAACTCCTAAAACTACCTGAACCAAACAGTTCAAATTATTAAAACTATGTTTTAAACTAATTCCTACCATTAAAAAAATATTCATATATATATACTATTAGATGAGTCACATCAAGTGCTCTTAAAATCTTAACTAAATATAGCTATAGAATATTTAACCAGACACTTTAAATCACATACAGCAACTTTTGTAGAGGTAAACATTGCCTCGCATTTGCAACAGCAACTGAGTATCAAACAAAAGCATTTGGAGTATTTTCATGACCATGAGCAACTGGTGAGGTTGGACTTTTATTTCCACCAAGCAGCTGCTGCTTCCCTCTAAGCACAAATGTTTAGCTTGGGGCACGTGGTTTGGGACCTCCCCGAGGAGCCAGAGCATCCCAGCAGCAGTTCAGCACCTCCATCTTCACCATCTTCACACCTGGTCCCTGTCCACCATTGAGATTGGGCCATACTGTGGAAATGTTGGGAATTTTTTAGTCACAAGCAAGGGGAGTGGATGGCCTTTGCCAGCCTAACTCAGTAAGTGACCTGAAGTTGTTGCAAAAACTCCCTATTTCAAGAACTGAGTCACCTTCAGAAAGAAGTGTCTCCTTGATGCACTTTTTCCTCTCATCTCTCTCCTACATAACTTGGTCTCATCATTCTTCTGGGCGAAGAGGTTTCATTCCCTCTCCACCACTCATCCAGCATGCTTGAAGCTCAGCTTAATGAGCCTGGCAGAAAAGTGGACGTGAACCTGTTGCCATGGTGCCTGCTCAGACAGGGCAGTCACCTCACTCCACTGCCTCCTCCTGCAAGGCAAACAGAAGCTTTTAACCTCTCTCTCCCTCCTCAGCATCGCCACTTGTCTGACTTCAAAAGGGCTCAGTCTGCCTAAGTTCAATTCCTGTCTTTAAAGTACTTTAGTCCTGAAGAGACAGAGGATTTCGTTCAGAATCACCCAGCTGAAGTCTGAAACCTGTTCTACTAGGTGAGGAAAGAGCCCCAGATCTTATCTCAACCTGTGGCACTTCCAGTTTACTGGTCCCTGTGACTCCCAGCAGCCAGGACACAACCTGCTCGGCCCCATCCTCACCTTGCAGCTGACAGGTTAAATATTGCTTGGTAACAGTAATACAGAATGACTCCAACTCGTTCCATGAATGAAAACCACACAGCACTTATAGATTGCCTTGGTGATTAATATTAATGCAACAGTCTGCTGGGGGGGTTTTCCATCCAGGCTGAGGGGGCTGTTTGAAGAGCTTGTGCTGAGTCACGGCCAGGGGGAAAAGCAAAATGTTATGGGAGCTCCTTTTGATGAAAGCACAAAGCAGCTGGGAAGGGGAAAAAATAATCCCCTTCACCTCCTTTTACTGACAGCAGGGCCCAAGGGAACTGGTGCAGATCGTGGTAGCATGACAAAGCAGTTGAGTGTTCTCAGCAAGCTCCAAATCCCACCAGGCCTTCAAAAAAAGAAGAAAACCAACCCCCAAAACTGGCAGCTTGCTATGAGGCTGGTGCTTTGCCAGAAACTCAGCAGAGTTGAGGGGTTGTAGCTGCAGGAGGCTAGTAGAGGGTCAAGCAAACAGTGGGACAACCCTAAAGCAATGTGTCCCCCAAGAAAAGCAAGGTTCCAGCCAGCTTAAAAACCCAAAATAAAGGCTGTTCAGGTGTGCAGTAAACAGCAAAATTTGAACTGCCTCTGTGGTTACTTTAGAGGAAAACCACAAAGTAAAGAAACTAAACCAGTTAGGTTTGGCCTTTCTAGTGATGGCCTGGAAAGTGTACGTGCTTGTGGTCTCCTAAACCAAATCCATCCAGATGCAGCAATCAGATTCTCATGGTGTCATCCCACAGCTCTGACCTCTGCAGCACAAAGCACAGCTGGGAGCGATGGTTAAAAATGCATCCTTGAGTTAAATGAGATTTGTCAAGCAGGTGGCAGGGAAAAACTTCCAGTTTGATACAGATAAGATCACTCACATGAAGCTTCCATGAAAAATAAGCTGTGTTCTTTTTGCAGTCTGACCGTTCCATACCAGAACTTCTTTTGCTTAGAAAAAAGGTACTACAGATGAATTGTAGACAAGTTAGTCAGCACAGGACAGTACAAAACACTGTTTTTACTCCCTGGGCAGGAAATTACAAAAATATATCTTCTTTAACCCAAGATTGTTGTAGTTTAGGGCATGCATGATTCCTCCTGCTTCCCTGTGGTGTCATTTATTGAAGTTGGTCTGATCAGAGCTCCTTGGGACAATGATAATGTCATAATGAAAGCTTAGTGCAATTGTTGTTGTTTAAAAAATCAGTAGCAAGTCAAGAAAATTTTCTACATGAGTCAACCTACCCCTCCCCAAAATCCTACACTAAACATAGTGTGGCATTTCAGCATGACTTACATTTTTACTACCCAAAATTGTACCTCGACTTTGTAAGGCCCAAAAATATACACTTTTTGCCTATTTTTTTCTTTTTAAACACACTATCTGTTTCACAATGACTAAAGCTTAACAGCAACTGAAGTACTGAATTAGGATTTTAGAAAATAAGTCCTTGGAGCAGCTTGGTTCAATCTTCCTTGTCTTCCACCTTCTGCAAAACCTCTTTAGAGCATAATGAGCTGCAAGTTGGTACACAGGGCTGTATCTTGTCAAGCTTTAGGAACAGTGCAGCCCTCCTAAAGCAAGAGAGATCTGAGTTTGCAAAGAGGAACTCTGGTCATTCCAACAGAGCAGTCTGGAAACCAGGGAACCGAACGGTGACGTTTTGGTCAGAAGATCCATAGCCTGCTGTACGAGCAGCACCTGGAGGAGGTTTGGGTTGGTGGTTTGGTTACTTGGTTTGGTTGTAACGCTGCAGAGATGAAAGCCTCCCCTTTCACAGTTATGGCTTCAGCAGGTCCCTTGACAGCAGAAGGACATCTTGCAGGGCGCCGGCGCTCCCCGCAGCCACTTTACCTGGAAAGCAGGAAGAGTCAGTACAGCTGCAGGTTGGCAATTAAATAGCTCACAGGCAGAGATGAGAACCCTTGTGCAAAGCAGAAAGCAATCCAAAAAGCCACAAAGGAACAGGCAGCACTTATTCACTGCCATTGCCACCAGCTCCCTGCAGCAGTTGCTCTCTGTGGTGGTGACACCGGGCTCTGATGTGACACTAACACCATGCCAGGAGAGGACTCAGCAAAGGAAGAAGTTCTACCAGGCAAAGCCCAGCTGCTGACAGAGCCTGTGGCCAGCCACAGTGCAGAGCACAGCAGGGAGGGTGCACGGGGGGGGGCAGCTATTTCACTGCACCTTGGACCTCACAGCTTCTTCCACACCCCTGCAGCCCCTCACTAACCAACACGTGGACCATCCTCCTTGCTGTGGATTCTCCTCCTAGCACCCTACTGATTTAACTGCTTCAGGGTTAAACAAAGAAAAAAAAAAAAAACCTTAAAAGGAGCTTGTTGCAGTCAGTGCAGGAGGGGAGAGTCCTCCTGTAGGGCTGCCCCACAGCTGAAGGAGCCAGCACCGTGTGGTGTGCTGTGTAACTGTTATAGCTGCACAGGGAAGGGACCTGCCCTTCAGAAACCACTGAAAAATTGTGCTTTGACCTTCTCCTTCCTCCTCTGCTGTGGGCCCCTGGGAAATCCTTAACAGCAGCACCAAAGCCTCGGTGATTTGTTGTGTTTACAGCAAGCAGCTGACTGCATTTGTGCTTTGCACCCCCTTCAGATGAGGATAAATTATACCCCTCCATTTATACACAACTTGTCACTGCTGCCTGCTGAGGAGAAAAAAAAAAAATATATTAAGCTGCTACAAACCCCAGTGCAATTCACCCAGCATCATCCAGAATGGCCTGCAGCTTTCACTGGCAAAAAATCCATTAGAGCTGCTCCCCTGAGAGTCAACACCTTGCTGTAACAAGCAGACAATACCCTGCTCCCTTCAGAGCTGCACACACAGCCAGGACCTGGGAAGGACGTGTTCAAAGGGAAGACACCAATAGTGTCACTTGTATTTTACAGAGACTCCCAAAAGACTCAGGCACATCAAAGGCTGAGCCCTGCAACTGTGATGAAGATGTTTCCCCACAGTTCAATGCTATCAGTGCCTGCAAAAGGGATGAATCCAGCTTTTAAATGTGGTGCATCTTTCCTTGAAAACATCCTGCAAGCTCTCCAAAGCCCTTTAGTCCCATGATGGTTGAATAAATGTTCCTGTCCTCTTCCCTCTGCCTGCCACCACTCCTTACAGATAAATCTTTCTGCTCTCAAGAGCACTTTGCAAGATGCATTCCTAAAATTCTTCTGCATTTTGGTAGTGCTGCTGCTGTTGAAGGGAAAAATGACAACCCATGTGGAAAACAAACTGAGGAATTTCACTTAGCCAACAGGAAGGATGGAGGCTTAAATCCACCCCAAGAAAAACTTACTTTCAGTACTTATTTAGGAGCTTGACATCAGGGGTGGCACAATTCCAGCTCTGGCATTTAAATTCCAAGTTTCTCCCCGACTCTGGGCTCTCTCTGGCATCTCTCACCCGGGACTGGAAATGCTCTGTGGGGACAGTTGTGAAATGCAGGCAGCTGGGCTCAGTGAGCCTAGCAGGAGCTGAGCACACTGCCTCCAACAGCTGCAAGTCAGCAGGGAGGGGAGTCGCTGCTGATAGCCCAGATTACTGGAGTGCTTTCAAAGCCTTTCATGTGCAAGGCACCACAGAATTTATTCAGTACTTGTTTTCAGTTTTCTATTGAAGCTGACAAGAAATCCCCCAATGAGCTATGCTAGAGTTAATAAGCTTAATAAGCTAACAATTTTATTTACCTTTTCAGAAACTGGTTCTTTTTGCAGCCATTTTAATCTTTTTTTTTTCCTCTTACTACACAAAACGAGCAGAGTTTGTCCATGATGGGGGATGGAGGCCAACACCAGTTTGTCAGAGACATTTGTCTGTAACCTACTTCACTCCTCTCTTCTCAAGTATTAGAGTGAAAACTGTCTGATGAATCAGTGGCTTAGCCCTATCAAGTAGAAGATCATGGAACTCACACATGTTTCCCTTGCTTCCTTCAAAGAAAGTGCTAAAGGAGCAAAGAGGAGAGAGAAATCTTAAAATCAAGATCTATTGGTGGGATGAGAGAGAGCACACGTGGAGGATGGGATTTAGTTTTCCACTAACTCATTTTTGAAGATGTGCAGCAAGTGTAATCCCACCATAAAGCATGAAAAAATATCTGACATCTGGAAAACAACCACCAGTACAGTTTATTTGGTTTAAAAAAAGAAAAAATGACTTGGACAGGGATACATTTGGGCCTTCAGCATCACAGATTGAGTTGGCAATCAAAAAAACAAACACCCCTTCCACGTTCTGTTTGCTTTCTTTGTGTAGCCCTACAATAATTTCAGAACAATTCCTTAACTTATCCCAATGCCTCTTTCAGTAACAAAGCAAATACATACAGCAAACAATCCTCCACATTAAAAAAATGGTTTCCATTAAGTTTTTCAAGGAGGTGTTCATGTCTAAGCCATCTGGCAACTCTGCCCTGGGACAATCTTTGATTTAGATTTTCAGCCTCTTGTCCCATTTCTGCACTTGTCAGAGCAGGCACTGGGTGGCTTTCCCATCCACAGAAAGGACTCTGTTTGGTTAAGATTTTGAAGTTCTCTCATTAGTCTGCTTGAAAGGAGGAAGGTAGTTATTTCTCACTGCTCCACAACCCAAGGGAAGTGGAGGGGGGGAAATCTACCAGGAGCCCAAAACCTTAAAGCCTCTTTAAAAACAAAAAAGTAATGACCTTCATCCAACAGCCCAATTTATACTGTCTGCTGTTCTTTGATGCCTCCTGTAAGACTGGAAACAAATACACACAAGGACAAAGCATTAAAGGGAAGAAAATTAACTGCAGGAGAACAATTGGAGAGGTTTATGTGGCTCCTCTCCTGTTGCTGCTAGACACTCCCTGCCTTTTAATTAGAGTGTTGTTTGCATTACATCTCAATTGCTCCCCCAAAACAGATGCAGCTGCCAGTAAAGATCTTCCAGCTATGGGAGGGGACCTCTGGCAAAGCATTCCAGGGGCTACCCACATCATCCTCAGCAAAGACTTAGGCTACAAACCCAAAACTAGACTCCATTTATGACCTGCCTATCAGAGTAGGTTAATACTGGGGTAATGCACTTAGGCACAGGAGGTACCTAATGTCATGGCACCCCTTCAGGGTCTCCCCTGCTGCCACCCTCGTGGTAACTCCAGAGATCTGAAAGCACAGCATTGTTTTTAGCACATATAAATGACACAAACATTGCTACAGTCCATCACAGCCAACGTGTCCCAACTGCACTGTTCTTCAAAAAACTGATTCCCTTTCCACGCCATTCCCATGTTTTCTTGGAAGTCTGTATTTTTAAAAGACTTTTGGTGCCTTTCTAGTGGAAAGCCCTGAGCAAACACCATTGTGAACCACCAGTTTATGGAGACTGGACCGTTTTCTCCCCAGAGTTTCACAGCTTTTAAATCCAAAATGAACAGGACAAAAGATTTCAGCTAATCTCAAGTGAAATTCAGGACCCAGGGAGGTGAGCTAATCCCAGGTTTGAACTACAGAAAGTTGCTTTCTGATGTAGATTTGGCAGCATGTATGTCACAACAGTGAATGATGGGCTCCTCTGTCAGCATCCCAACTGCTTCCAGGTTGCTGCAACTCACAGGCCTTGCTTCCCCTGCCTGAAGCACCAGCCCTGGCAACACCTCTGCAAGGACACCTGATGCACCTGCACACATTTTTTATTTGATTTATTTTTGAGGTAATGGAAGTGAAGGTTCTTTTCAAACTGTAGGCACTTGCTGAATATCCAAACAAACCTATTGCTCCAGTTGTGTAGCTACCTGCATGTATTTATCACTCCTGTTAACCACAGAAGGGGAGAAATTACCTTTTCTTGCCTTGTCTTCCTGGAATCTGCATCTAGCCATAAAAAAAAACCCATAGGAAGCCTTAGATGGCATAAGGTAATTATTTCCTGAATGCCAGTCTTTTGGTGGGGAGCTGGGGAAGGAACCCCAACAGAAGACCTCCTAGTAGTGACTTCACTGACTTACTGTGGGCATGTTTGAGATGCCCTTTCTGCAGCTCTAGCTCTCTCTCTTCCCAGCTGAACACAAACACCTATCAGGAACCTCCTGACTGGTTTAACAGCCATGTCAACAGTCAAAGTCAGCAATTCCAATTTGCAAAGAAGTGTCTTTACTGGTGACAGGAGATTGGAACTGTTTGGGGATGTAGTCTGAGATGCACAAAAGAAACTGGAGAGCCTGATACCTTTTACAGCAAATGCATCCTCAAAAAAAGCTTTCCCAAAATGAGTGCTGTTAAGTGGTTGTCTGTAAGATGATCTCTCCTTCAAATTGAGGGAGCTCTGTTTGAGCTAAACAAACATGTCTGAAACAGCAAGGACTTCAGAAACTGGAATTTAATAGCTGTTACACTGGGGCACAAAGGAAGAACTCCCACAGGTGAAGAGGAGACGGGCTGGCTAAGAACCAAATACCCCTTTGGTCTCCAAAAAGAGCATCCCACAAGGTGAAGAGCTATTTGTAACTGTGGAGGAACCCAGGAAGACCAAATAACTTTTGTGAAAGCAGCAGCAGCAGTGTGTGCTCTGGGGAAGCAATGTCAGATAACACAACTGCACCTCACGTGGCTTCCAGCAAGCTCTGGGCTTTGTTCAGGCAGTGTTCTACTATGAGACAACTTATTATCCTGAAGCACTGCTGTGATTGAGAGCCTTCTGTCCTCAGTCTTTGCAAACCCCCTCTGATCTTGCTACCAAAAGTTCAGAGGAAGAGGGGCAGGAGACATGGGCTATTAGAGTGAGCCATGGTGAGACAGATCTCTGCACTCTGGGTTCAACAAAACTCAGTCCCAAAGTAAAAACTGCATGACATGAAATTATTAAAGTACACACAGGGCAGCTACAGAGAATGGCCACAGTCAGACAAGGACTGACAGGAGTCTCCTCATTCAAGAACAAATTATTTACACATAAAGGCCTGACTCACACCCTTCAGGCTTCCTATTATTCCTAAACTACTGCCTGATTTTTATAGATAAATAATACAGTTATTTTGAAAAACACCAGCACAATGTGCAGTGGTGTGTGTCCTAGATGCTGGCACATGTGTGCTTAGACAAAATGTGTTTTTCCCCCTTTCCAGAGTTAGGAGATGGGCAGCATGAAAAAAAGCCTGTAAAATCTCCAGTCAGGAGTTGTCAAGATCTGTGTTTTTATAATTAGGGGAGCTTATTTCAGCCAAAGTCAGATAGGTTTTAGAATAGGCCTTATTTGGTTGAGAAGACAACTTGAATGCTGTGGATGGCTTGATGCAAATAAAAATAAGAAATGCAGATACCCTGATGCCATAAATCAAAGCACAGCATCTTTCTGTGCTGAATGGTTGCTATAAATCTCAGGCCCAGAATAGCCACCAAAAGTTTTGGGCTGTCACACCACTCCTTCTCAAAAAGGCAAACACATTTAAGGAAAGTTAGTTGCTAAGGGATAACTGCTGACAACCTCAGTGAGGGACCACAGTCCTGCTTCTGTCACAGAACACCATGGGAGCACTCTGGTACAAACCCAGAGTTTGGTGGAGATTTGCCATCATTTCCTTGCCAGGCTCAGGGCTACAGCAGTGCTTGGGAAAGCAGCCTTGATCCACAGCCCTTGAACCACAGCCCTCCACCCAGTGGGTGCACAGACACTGGGAGCATCCTGGGATGGCTGCCAAGAGCTGCCCAAGAGAGTTCAGCCTCTTACACCTTGTTAGCTGCTTGGGGCACGTGTCTCCTGTTCTGCTCTGCAGAGGGAAGAGGAGGACAGACAGCCCATGAGCAGTGCTATGGTTACTACAGGAGCAGGAGAACAGAGTGGTGTGTGCTGAGAGCAGGCAGAGGGGCTGTAAAGGACAGTGATAACGCTGGGGCAAAGTGAAGGGGAGTCTGTGACTGCTTCACCTCTGCCAAGCTGGACCAGAAGATTTAAGAAGAGCTGTCTTTACTAATGAGAGCTCAGTGAGCAAGCCTAACCGTACCTGTACTTCACATCAAACACTGTTGAGTCTTCATCCTCATCATCCTCTTCGTTCAGAGGAGCCATTTCTACGCGCTCTGCTGGAGTGGTGATTATGTCATACTTCCTGGTCTTCTTAATCCTCTTGCCAGACCTGAAACACAGAGGTGGGAAGGGAACAATCACCTTTATCCAGTATTCCTTGGAGAGGCTGCAGCTGGAATCAGTGCCCTGTTTGACTGAGACCTCCCCAGACACGATGGCTGCAGAGCCAGCCTGGGTCCCCTCCCACTGCCCTTCCGAGGCCACCGTCAGCGCAGAGCTCAGCTCCTCGTCAGCTGCAATCCACATCAACATCAGCCTTCCAGCTGCTGACAAACTGGAGATCCTCTGGCATCCTGGGCAGGCACACCAAGAGCAGCAGCCACCACATCCTCCTGCTGCCACGCTCAATAAGTGAGACACAGGCTTAATCAGCTGAAGCAGCCGATGGTTTAGTGGACGTGCTCAGATTGGAAAGCCCAGGGTAAGCCCTGCTGAGACAGGGGAATGTTCTAGACAGGATTATGAGGAGCAAAGGGGTGGTGATGTCTGAGTACAAACAGCCTGCCCTCTTGTCTTGCCATGAGGCCCAGGTCAGGACTCCCAGGGCAACAACCTGCCAGAGAAGTCTTGTGCTTTATGCTAAGTGCTATGAAAATTAACTACCATCTGAAGCTACCTGTACCCACCCCCTCTCCTCCTACAGACACCAGCCTCATTTTCCTTTTGAGCCACAGATGCTCAAGCACCCGCATGACCCATGGTTTGGAGAAATCTATTTCCTAACACTTTCAATTAACAAACACTCAGCACATGGCTTTTCAACTCATTCTCTGCCTCTAGCTTGAATCATGAGGGTTCTTTTTCTTCACCTACTCCTTTCACGCATATTGGGAAGGTTACACTGCTCACACATGAATCCAGTTTTATGACTATCCATCAAAGAAGGTGCTGATGTGTACAGCTAGTCATTAGGGAGAAAGGCAGGTCTGGGTTAACAAACTGCAGAATTTTCTCCTTCACCTTTCACAAAACAAAACTGGCAAGCCAAGCAGGAGAAGGGAGCTGGTGCAGGCACAAGCAGGCAGCCCCTCAGCTCTGGTAATCGCAGCTACTGCTCCGAGCAGGCAGCACACCACAAGTGCACTGCCACCATCCAGAAGTCCTGCCCTGGCACACCACACAAGGTGTGCCAGGTTCAATGTGGCTATTTTTGCATCAGGATTAGGTGTCTCCTAACGAGTTACACAGCGGCAAGAACTGAGGTGGGAACACTACAGCCTGGGACTCAAGCCCTGCGTTTGCATCTCCACCACAACGGTCCCTTCTCGGCTCAAAGGAAATTTAAAGTGGTGAACAGCTCTTTGGTGGAAGGCTCAGTGCCCCTCCCTAGCGTCGCTTTTGGGCAGTAGTCCAGGGCTGAACAAACAGGTCCCAGCCCTTGGGATGGAGCAGTTTCCATCTCCTCCCTGTTCTGAACACCAAGGTGGCATCAGAAGCAGAGGAAAGTCGTCTCCTGCCATCTGATCCTTACAGCAGAGCACGGGCTGGGCTGGGCTGTCACTGCTGGTGTTGAAACAAGCAATTTTATATCCAGTACAGTAAGACTCTTAACCCAAACACTTCAAAATCCTTTTGGAAACACTTCCCTACATTGTTCTGCTTCTCAGCCAAGACCTATCAGCGAAGTGACGCGGGGAGGTCTCATCTCACAAGTAATGCATTGCTTTTACAAGAAACATTTACTCACGCTGTGAAACACAAACCTAGACCAAACCAAGCACAGCCTGGGCACTCTGCCTTACAGGGACAGTCTGCAGGGGGTCTCTGTAAGTTCATCCATTTAAGACCCTACCTGTGTATCAGGCCTTCTTTATTAAGGGATATTCTCCCACGTTCCCTTCATTAGAAAATACAACTTACTCCATGGAGTTCATCTTAGAACAGTTAATATTGGAGTGTTTGAAGCAATTACTCCAGAATAGGTATTTTTAGAAATGGAATAGTAGAACCCTTTAGCCTCCAGCCACTAATTAGTCTATTTAGGCTACACTTTAAAGAGGAGCAGAACTTGCTGCACAGCAATCTATTAATCCTCTGTGACCCTCACTTAACCACGGTGCTCATTTAGAAAAGGGAGGAGGCTCGTTTTGCTGCTGGTTTTTGGCTAAGCTGCTACAATCAGTTGTTTGCCACTGGCAGGGCAAAAGGGTCTTTCCTTGCCTCTTCTTCCTCAATTAATTCTACCCTGGATTACCTAGCTAATTTGTCACTAATCTGTACTTTTCAGTGGTCTGTTTTCTCACACTTGCTCTTTTGAACGACTCCCCTAGGCTTCATAAATACTAGAAGAATTACCAGAGCTAACTTTAAAGGAAAGCCTTGGGAGTGTACACAAAATAAGCTTGCCTGTGAGGAAACCACTGCACGTTAAAACTGCTGGACCTCTGCAGGATCCCTGTAATCATCAGTGATGACAATGCAAAAGGAAAAACATCTCATGGAGCGGGTGGGACCAGGCAGCAGCTTTTGTTTGCAGACAGACAGCAGCCAGCACAGGGCAGGAACTACGGAATACAAATGTTTCATGAACTTTGGAGACCTCCTGGATTGGATCAGGACGGGCTAGCCCTCACAGGCAAAGAGAGCATCTCCTTTCCAGCCACGTTTGTTTTGTGGGTGGTTGGGTTTTTTTTAAAAGCAAGGAGCAGCGTGCTGTAAGCTGTGGTCTGAGTGTGCCCCTTGCATAACGACAAGCTGAAATGCTCCCCAAGTGGCTTAGCCAGGCTAGAGGTAGTATAGAAATACTGGGTATTTCAGTGCAGGAAACTGTCTTCCATTTAAAAACATCACATTGCTTCTGCTGTCTGACTTCAGCCACCCGCCCTGTGCTTAGAAGGGGATGCTACAGGTCTCACTCCGAATCATCACGAGGAGAGGGGAAAAAACCCAAATGTTAACTGCAGCAAGAGGTATCAAAGCTTTTGGTTTAGATGCAGTGCTGCTCCTGCCCAAACCAACCTGCTGGTGTCACCAGAAAGGCAGAGTGGTGAGCACAGAGCTTAACGGAGAGGTGATGGGGTGGTGTCCCCAGGCTCCACCTGCACCCCTGGGCTCCAGGCACCACGCCAGGCCCTGGTCCCTCAGGAATCAGATGCACACCCTGCATCCCCCCGTGCAGAACGCTGACTTTGTGTCTCTGGATTTTGACTGGGGGCTATTTTGATCAAGCAGAAGTCACATGCAGCGCTTCATCCTCCTTTCTGAGGCATCATGTGGTGGAGAAACTACTCGAGTCAACTCACTGGTTCATTGTATTATTTACGCCTCTAATCTATTTTTAGTCAACAAGCCTGCTACTCAAAGTTAATGCTCTTCTTGACCCAGAGAGAGAGAGGTCTTTGCATTTCTTATGTAGCCATAACACTTCTGTCCAAGAGATGTAGAGGGAGGGGCCCACCCCCTGGAAAAAAAAAGAAAAAAACAAAAAAAACCCTCTTATTCACTCCTAGCAAAGTGCTTATTGGAAGCCTGATCAAGCCAGGGACCATCTTCCTCCTCAAAGGGCAGCAACTTTGTACGGGAATGGAATCAGGATCAGTTTGGGCCTCCTTAGCTGTTAAAAGAAATGATGGAAATATAAACGTGGGGAAACTCCAGGCTATTGGCTGATGAATTAGACCAGTTTCACTCCTGCTGATCTGTCTGGGGATCTCTGCTCTCCAGGTGGTGTTGTATACCACACAGTCAAACCATGAAGCTAAGTCCTCAGGTTTTCTGGATATACATTTTGCTGTAGCAAACCAAAGGTGCCATTTTGTAATAATCAAGTCCTGAAGATTAAATGTATGTGGCCACAAAGAGCAGAAGCATCCCCATGCTTAACTGTGCTCCTAACAGGAGGGATGGTTGCTAGAGGGAATAACTTCAGGAACACCTCAATGATTCTATGATTAAAAAGGTTCTATTTTAAAGCTTAATCAAACCTTTCCACATGGGTCACATGTTTTGGGGTTGGTTGTTTTGTAGGTTGTTTTTTTTACTTCTCTGTTTAAGGTCATTTTAACAGTGAATTTTTCCTTCCTTTTCCTGGCAGAGGTCTTGTCTTTGCTGGAGTGTTCTAACTGATTATAATACAATTGATTTTAAATCAGTCAAACTCTCTGGGGTTAAGACTTGGATGGCCCAGAGCAGTTGCCCAGCACATAGAACAAAAGGTCTTTTATCCTACGATCACATGCTCGAACCTCTCTCCTCAATCTCAGTAATTTATACCAGTTCTGCAATTACTGGATAAATTAGCTTCAAGTAGTAATTGAGGAAGAAATCAAAATTGAGCAACAAACAACATAACAAAGCAAAGAGTAAAAAAGCAGGCAGGTAGCTTCCCTCTAAAAATCTAGATAAATAGCAGCCTTTTCCAGCCCAAGTTCTGCCCATTCAAAGGCAGGTCAAGACACATAGCAATATTTACATCACACAGTTTTCTGCAACTAAAGCTTTGGGTTGCTTTCAGCTGGCCCATCTGAGCAGAAGTACCTCACCCAGTTTCCCTAGAAGGCATATGGTCTGCAAGCACAGATAGCCACATCTGAAGAACTCCACTTCCTGGGAGCTATCCCAAGAATTTTATTGGAATGAAATGAACTGAGGTGCACCAGGAAAGAGAAGTAAGGCAGAATATGGGAGTCAAAAGGCAAAATCCAAAACACAGATCAAAGAGGGAATTTAGCTGCTGGAACTGTTCAGAAGCTGTTGCAAGACGCTGTGTTTCTTGGTAATTCAAACTACCCAACTAGTTGATTGAGAAGAACTTGAAATCTGGTTTGTTGTGGAAATGGTTTTGGGTTGGGATCGTGCAGTTCCCAAGGGGTAGAGGAAAGAAAGCAAGCCCAGAACTGAGCTTGCTCCCCCGTCCACCCCACTCAATAAATACTGTAGCAAATTAGGCCTTCCCACATGCAGACAAGTAGCAGAGTCTTGGCTGGCCTCCACAGTCCAGTCCCTTGTAGCCACAGAAAGGAAACTCAGACAGTTTGGGGTGATACCACATTCTGAATCACAGGACCATCAAATGAATTCAGAACATTCCCAAAAGGAATGAAGAAGAGTCTCTGAGCATTGTCTTAAAAACAGAGCTGGAAAGCTGAGTAATGTATCTATCCCTGCTCAGACTAAAAAAAGGAAAATAATATATACATAAAAATATACAGAAATGAGATGTATAAAAAAATAAAATGTATTAAAAACTAAATCCAATGCCTGTGACACGAATATCTCAGTACTCACTGGTTCATTTCATCTCTACAACCCATATCTAAAGGTATAATTTACTTCCAGCAACCCCGAGCAATTTCACAGTGAAGGTTTAATCAAAGATTGGATTTCAGCAAAATCTCTTTAATAGGAATCCATGACACTTCAGGAAAAAAAACCCAATGTTTTTGACTAAGTATGAACAAAGCTCTTATTCTGATGGAGAAAAGCTTTACATTTATTGAGGGTAAATCTCTTATCTCTTCTGCCACAGAATCAATCTCCTCCAATCTATGTTGTCAGCTGCAAGAGTGACTGCACAAATGTACCTGTTGGTATTCCTCTCTCATTTGCAACGGGGATAACTGTTTACAAACAAGCCCTCTGTCAGACAAAGGAACTTAGAAGCCAAAAGCTTCTTTTTTCCATTTTCCTTGCAGGTTCTATTAAAAACAGATAAAAAAATCTCAGAGGGTGGGTTTTGGGTTTATTCTTTTACGGCTCTTTAATGCTGCATTAACGGGTAAGTTGCGTAACGAAGCCTTTGGCATGGGAGAATTAATCCATCATTCTCAAGGTGACTTTAACCTGGACCTGTTTTTGCTTGCTGTAGTATAGGGAAAGGTCTTTAAAGGCTATCAGTTCAAGTTCTTTGGCGAGAAACATTCAGCCTTATGCCAGATCTCCTTGAGACAAGATATCGCTTTATACCTGGAAGAAATTGAGGCAGAGGAAATAAACTCTCCAAGATCAGAGAGAACTTGGGAGTAGAAACTGAAGCTTTTCATTCTGCAGTTATAGACTTCCTAATTCCGGGTCATATACCTACTACCAGTTTTGCTGTGTTTATCCACGACAACTTTATATAGCTGCAAAGTGGTTATATTGATTTTAAAAAATTCTCTTCAATATTTTACTGGGTTCTCCCAAACCACCTCGCTTTAATGAGTGGATTTATTTGCATTGTCTTTGGCAGCTGCTGCTACACATAAGAAGAACTTAGTTAAATGTCAATTTCTTTAGAAAAATATCAATTCTTATAATTTTGGTCTTTAAGACCACACTTCATCATACTACCGTTGTGAACACTGCCCTTCCTACAAGGAATTAACTCAGAAGCAGGAGAAGCAGAGCGTTCAGCTGTGGCCATCACGCAAACACAAAGGAGCTGCTTGAAGACAGAAGGAGGAAGAACTTGCCAACTCCACTTGTTCCACTGCTTCTGTCACCTGAGACGTGGCACACACACAACTCCTCCCTGCCGCCAGCTGCTCCCTGCCTCCTTCCAGCCTCCTGGCTCTTTCCTGCTGTCCCTGCTTACAAGTCAGATGACTGTTCTGTTAACTACCAAAAGTTTGCAAGCTTCCTGGCAAAGCTGGGCACAAGCAGGCAACAACTTTTTATTTGTAGACTCTGAGTCAGGGCCGGCCTCTAAAGCACCATGGGGACTCTTGCTGTTACTCTGAGATAAATAAGAATTAATGCTAACTACACCAAATGGAGCTTTAATATTTGCTCTTCTGCTCTGGTAACAAGCTGGCTTTCTAGAAGACTGGCTTTCTAGAGGGACTGAGTTTAATCTGCTTGTGCCCCACACAGACCTTAGATGAGTTTTCGGGGCTGCCTGGATAACTTGAGCACGTGCCAGCATCAACTGGCCCAGACTGGTTACACCATGCAGAAGGGACAAGATAAGGGCATGAAGGAGATGCAAACCTCTGCCCAACTTTCTGCTGCTCACCAGCACTTGTCCTGGCTTGGTGGGCAGCCAGGAGCTTCTCTCCTGGAACTTGCATGTATCAGCAGTCTACCTGACTGACGCGTTTGGCAATGCATCACCTCTCCAGGCAAATCGGGGCTGTGGTCTAAACCAACATCTACTTTTGGCAATGCTGGGCCTCCTCAAGCCTGTCTGCTTAAGCTTCACTAAAAGGAACAAGAAAGATCTGTCCTTCTTACCCAGCATGACTTAACTACAGCGGTGGCATCCGTGGTATCCCACGGGCGCATGTGGCCGAGGCTGGATGGGACCTCTCAAAATCAAGCAGGGCCACCCGGAGCTGGCTGTCCAGCTGGGCTTGGAGCATCTCCAGGGACAGGGACGCCACAGCTTGCCCGGGCCACCCATCCCAGTGACCCTCCACCCTCACGGCAGACAACCCCAGGTATTTTCGCCCATTCAGGCGGAGTTTTAGGCGTTTTGGTTTCAGGCCCCGCACTCCGCTCCCCCCACGCCCGGCGGAGGCCCCTCGCACCCCAGCAGACGCGGGGCCGTGA
>NW_008595591.1:0-262 GCF_000691845.1 Merops nubicus
AATATGTTTGAATGTGATTTTGATACTTTCGCTGCGGGCCGGGGGATTAGAGTTTTGTACCGCAGGCCGCCGCTCCGGTCCAGGCCGTGCTGGCTGCGGCTGCACCCCCCTGCTCCTGCCCAGGGACGAGCTGACCTGCCGCAGGGGCACGGCCTGGAGACAAAGGAGGCCCAGCCCCGGGCAAGACAGTGTCTCCAGCCCCGGTTACCGCGGAGAAAGAGCAGGAACCCGTCTGATGCGTTGCTGGGGGATGGTGAACCGG
>NW_008595591.1:576-1147 GCF_000691845.1 Merops nubicus
GGGAACGGCTGCTATCAGCAATAAGATGCCGATATCCCTCAAAGGAGGATCTGGTATGGCACCCCACTAAATGGCACCCCATGGAACATGGCATCAAATGTTTGAGAAAGATGGCTGTGTGGGAGAGAATTTATGGGGATGCCCAGGCTGTTGCAGACCCTGATGAGTTGCCATGAAGGAAGTCTCTGTTAAAAATTTTACCCAGTGTGCCCCTTCTACACATGCCCACACCTCAGGAGGAAGGATTTTGGTGGGAGAAGGTGAAGACCTCCCGACTCTCAGTGAATTTGCTAACCAGCTAAGGCAATTTGAAGAGAGTGTCTCTTGCCAGGCTTGGGTCTCAGCCACAGTGAAGGCGAATCAGGACTTTAAAGGGGTGAAGGAAGCAGTGTCTGGATTGAAGGAATCTGTATCTGAGTTGAAGGAATCAGTGTCCAGGCTGGAGAGGGGGAATAACACCTCTCCTCCTGAATGGACTCAGGTCTCAGCCATTAGAAAGAGATACCCTTCTAGGAGACCTTCTCAAGCAAGACAGGAGAAAATTCAAGGTTCTCTGTGGCAAACCCTTTGT
>NW_008595592.1:0-436 GCF_000691845.1 Merops nubicus
TAGACATTTTTCAGTCTGAAAGTAAATAGAGATTCATTCATTTAGTGGTTAGCAACATGTCTCTAAAGTGCAGCTCACCTGAGTGTGATTGTGGTGTTTGTAACCTGAAAAACAGTTGGCAGAAAAGTGCTTCCCTGTAGGTTAATACCAAAGGTTAGGGACTGAAAAATTCAAGATCTGTGTGACAAGAAAGAAAAAAGGGAAGGAATGGAATCAGAGAGTAATTAATAATTCTTTGTTTCTTCTTGCATTCTGAAATTTGTTCTCATTGAAGATGTTGTCAGAGAAAAACTCATTATCACTAACCAAACACAATCAAATCCTAGTCTTGAATGGGATCTGCCACAGCTACTGGAAAGAAGCAGCTGTTTTTCAGATTCTAGTCTAGAGTCTAATTACAAATTTTGCTCCCTACCCCCTAAAGAGAAGATTATGC
>NW_008595593.1:0-35742 GCF_000691845.1 Merops nubicus
CCCCGTAGCATCTGAGAAGGGTTCCAGACCTCTGGACAGAGAACAAACAGTTCTTAAATATGAGATCAGAGTGCAGACATACATAAAATCATGTGAGGTCTTCTCCCTCTCACGCTCTGGTAGACACAGGGCTGTGACTCAAGGTGCATGTGACGTAGCTTGGTTAGGCAGTGGGGGTTTTTACTGGTTCTGCTTTAGTGCATTAGATTTGCTATAAAGGTCTGAACACTCACAGTGATGATCTGGAAATATGAAGTCATAGTTTGGCTTCTATAGCAAAGCTGCTGGAAGGGTATTTAGGTGCAGCAACATTATGAGGGAAGGAGAGATGTGGGAAGGGCCTGTGTGAAGAAGGGGTTTGTGTGAGTTTGCACGGTGAATGTATTATATGTGTGCATAGCTGCTATACACAGATACCCTACAGAATGAAGTTATGTGACGTTTACGTCTATATCAGGAAGGTACTATAGGAAAGTGTAGAAGCTGCTGTATAGCTTCTTTGTAGGTGCCTGGCTGCCCACCTGCTTTACTGTGTCTGTTGGCTTCTGCTTGTTCATTAACAGGGATGCTAAAGGCAGGGAACAGGAAGTGAAACTGAGGTTGAAGATCTTGCAAGCTTGTGTTTTTTTTTTTTTCATGTCCCAAAATAATAACAGGGAAAAGTGAAAACTTTCTGGGATGAGAAGATAATCTATGCCCCATGACAGAATGGAATATTTTTGTGCTGTTTTTGTTTGTTTGGGTTTTTTTTTTTAATCACATTTAGTTAAAATTTGAAATAGTGATACCAATTTGGGAGGAAAATTGAGCTAATTTTAAGATGTTTTGCTTAAGGATTTGTTTTGGCTGGATTGTTTGGGGTTTTTGATCTAGAGAAATGAATGTGCAAGTTAAGTAAAGGGTTGAGGAAAATGATGTGTTTGTTCTGTTACATGTTTCTCTGTCTAAAGATTACTTTGTTGGCCATGGTCTCCTCCTCATCTCTTGGTTCAGGCAAGTAAGAAAGCAGAACACTGTGGGGCCTTATGTATGGCTGGACTTGGGTGGACTGGAAGCTGCTTTGTCAATCAAAGGAAATGGGGACAAACAGTCTGTAAGGTGGATGAATGAAGTGGATTTAGAACAAGTCATTAGGGTTTGAAACTGGAATTTGGGTCAGCTACAACTGGTTACTTAATATATGCAGTGTGTGGTTAAGAGATCTTATAATACCTGCCAAAGGTGGGATTTTAAAGACTCAGCAAAACTGAATGTGGAAGTTATCTTAAATAGGTAGCTAAAGGTAATCCTGTACATTACAGCAGTCTAAGGTGTGCAGAAGGAAACTAAATGTTTCTGTGTCACCTATTCTTCTCAACCCTGTAGTGTTCCTTAGCTTGAGAGGAGCCTACTGTACAGTGACCTCAGTCATGTACTCCCCTTCTCTGCTTGTCCAGGTGCTGTATCTCAGACTCCCTGTGTAGCATAGGTTTCTTGTCTGTCCTTGACCCCATGCAGTTTCTTGTGTCTCCATCCTCACTGACAGCCCAACTCCCTCCCATAATTTTTCAGTGTTTCTGAGACATTTTTCCTGTACCAGATCCAGTATTCACTCTCACGCTGTTCTCTTGCTTTGCTACTGTATCAACTTAGAAATGCTTTCTGGAGAGTCAGAGATGAAAAAAAGATTTCCAGATGAAAAGCACTAATTGCCCATTGTTATTTTCCATGCTGTAATTTATGCGAAAGTAATTTCAGTCAGTTTTTCAGGATGTGTCTCGTTTTGAGTAATGTCTCTGATGATGAGGTGGAGATTCAGGGTAGAGAACACATAAGTTCAGATTTTATCTGAATAAACCTAAGGTCTCCTTTCAGTAAACTAGTACTTATAAAGAAATGTTAATTCTTAAGTCTTTTTTCACATTTGTTTCTAGGACGTTTCTAGGATTATGTCCCTGATTTGCAAGTATCTCCCGTCCTAAGTCCTTCCTCAGACACTTAGAGGAATTAAGCAATATCTCTGGGTCTCTGTGTTTTCCCTGCCATTGTTTATCATGAACTGTAGGTGAGGTTGAAGGGAGGGGTACCTTCAATGTGTAACTTTAAATGCAAGGAAGTGCAGGCTGGAGAATTTGCACTGGTGGCAGTTTTCTCTGAGAAATCCTAAGAGGGTACGGAGTGAAAGAAAAGGTCTGTGTGAGACAAGATGAAGGATCAGGCTGGGGTTCAAAAAATAAATGTGATATGAATGGTAGTGCCGGAGATTTTCTTTTCCTTGCCCAGCTGAAAAGGTGGAAGCAAAATTCTGATGTACAGGTGTTAGAAGTGTGCCTTACTGGACATGTTGTTGGATGAGTCTCGTTCACAAGTGTCTGAAGGACACTGATGGTACTAAGAAACATAGAGATTATAAGTGCCCTAGATAGGTAGAGTATAAAGGAAGATATTCAAGAAGAAATGAAGGTTTAGCTGAGCATTTCCACAGGGACTGAGTTACAGCTTTGCTGTGTGCAGGCAAAATTGTTGAACTGGTGTGATCGCTCTCCCAGATGTAGAAATAGTGGGGGAAAAAGTGGAAATGTGAAACACGGATAACATGGTGAGGCAGGGGAACGGTGGTTGAGTTTGGATACATAGTAAACAGCAAGTCAGTCGTGGTCCTTGTTTTGCTGTGATAGCAACAGTAAGTATAAGCAAGAAGCATTAGCTCAAGTGCTAAAGCAATTCGCTCAGGAGGGAGTGCCATTAGTACCCCAGAGGACAAGGTACCTTCAAAAGGCAATGCATTAATAAGAGAGTGAACTGATAATAAATGTCACACCTCCAGATTAATTGTCACTTCATCTGTATAATACTTCTTACATTTTACTAACAAGAGTGTCATCCTAAGGGTGAAGAGAAATTACAAGAGTGAGGAGAGGGATGAAGGCTGGTAGGAAATCCATAATGTCTTCTGCACATGAGAAGCCTTTTTTATATATTAAGCAGCCTCCAGACAGTTTGCTGCAGCAGCTTTCATCGGCATGAGCTAAGTTGAACTAGAGAAGATCTACTGATATGTAACTGGGCTCTGGTTATGCAATCGGTCAAAGGGATAAAATGTCTCCTGGGCATTAGGCAAGTAAATACTATTTGTGCATGAGCCAGAATATGAGCACTTGCTATCTCCAAGTCCTTAGTTTGCAGAAGAGCCCAGCTTGGGCGTCCACCTCCCTCCTGTGCAAGGACTATGTTCCTCCAGTCTGCATGGCAGAGCTGGTCTCACCTGGCAACACACTTCAGTAGCTCTCATACAACCCAGTTCTTTTCATGAATACCAGGGAACTGACCCCTGGAGAAAGATCTCTAGATAAGCTCTTGCAGCTGGGGAGCTGTGGGACTTTGTTGGCTTCCTTATATATTTTCATTTTAGCTTCGTCAGCCTTCTGACCCAAAAGTTCTTTCACTAACCCACCATCAAATTCTAAACCAAATTAAAAAGAAAAATAAAAAAATTATATCTCTCTTCAGTGAAAGGGTGAAAATCAGGTCAAGTGTGATGCATTTTTACAAAATAAGCCAAGTCTAGATGCCCAGCAAAGACAAAGGCAACAGAAAATGCTTATTATTGGAATTAGGATGGTGTAGCTCTTTTAGAATAAAATGCTGGCAATCCAGATTTGTGAACTACGTGTTGGTGTACATGCTATGGAGTAGAAGTCACAAAGTGATTTCCACTCCAAATTAGAAAGTAAGCTCATCAGCCTTTTGCTAAACCATGGTTTATGTTTGTTCCACAGAGCACTATGTAGTATTAGTGTGGGCCTATTATGGCCCTGCAAACAGGCTGCCTGAGGTTGGCCATACTGTACAGAACAGAAGCATCACCCACACAAACCAAGGGAAAATGGCACTAGCAAACAGAACTCTTAGAAATCATATCTGCACTCCAGAGAAAAATATTTACGTAGATCAGAGGTTCTGACTTTCTTGTCATTTATAGCAATGCAAAATACTGTGATTTAAACACAAACCTCTAAAGCCTGTGCACTAGTAACTTGGCAGTTTATGTTTATGAGCATGCCCATCACTCATGTACTACCTAAGCTCTTGCCTATCACCAGAGAGAAATGAAGTTTGTTCTGGGAATGGGATATATTCCTGTATGATAGAATATGCCCAGAAAGACTTCCTGGACTGTGGCTGGTGTGGCTGAGTTAGTTATGCACAGCTATCCACTGCACAGGAGTAAAGTGGCACGTTGGCAGATCCCGTTATTCTTGGGCTGTTGTGTGGAGAAGAGCTGTCAGTAAAGATGAGGAGTCTCTCTAGGTGATGCCTCTCTCATCTGAGGTCCATATTGAGTAGAAGAACAGAAGAAACCTGTGGATGTGCTTTCCTCTTGCCTCCCTAGCACCATGGTGGGTGTCCTCCAGGTGGAGAGGAAGGGATGGGAGCAGTGTGTGAGCTGTCCATGGTAAGAGCTGCTTGTCCAACAGGTGGTGGGCATCTCGGCTCCCTGACATTAACTCTTTGCATATGTGACCTAAAATTACACTGGCTGTTATTGCAGCTGTCATGTCTAGCCTGCCTTTTGGAGAACATTATTTATTTCTGTCTCCTGTATCTAAAAAAAACCCACCTGACAAAATTTGGCTTGTTATTGAGTTTGCAGCCAGTATTTGAGAAGCTGATTGTTTGTCAGCCAGCTGTGGGCTGCAAAGCTCTCTCACGTGGTCCTCAAAGGACACAAAGTCTGTGTTGCTCAAATGACATCACAATATACGTCTCATTTACATATGCAAGTGCAGGTTTATGTCATCTGGGCTAACAAAAACCGGTAGCAAAAATAGATCTGTACCAGAGAAGAGGCTGGATGTTTTATCTCTGTTTAAATCACTGGTGGTTCTGCAGATTAAAGCTTCTTTGGTTTTTCATGATTGGTTTAAAAATGTCTATGCAATCCAGAGCATGCTTTTGTCACAAGCTGGGGCCTGAAGTGAGCAGGTTTATACTGGCAGTCTTCTCAGATTTTGTCAGTAAAACTTGAATCTAGTGTGAGGACTCACTTTTCATGGACTTCAGGACTGAAGTGCAGTTCCACAAGCTCAGCTGTAGGGCACATGAAAGTTACAAGCTGTACAGGCATCTCGCCTGCAAGGGTTTTCAATTTTATGGTAGATTTTAAAGGACATTTAAAAAAAAAAAAATCAGGGTTTCATTCTGTCTGAATCCACACCTAGCTGTGAGAACAACTCAAGAAAGCCCCTTTCTGACTTTTTACATTTTCTTCTTGTGCCCAGAATAGAGATTTTGTCTGAGGAGGACCGGAGTGTTCTTTCTCACTCTTCTGTTCCCTCAGCTGATACTAGTCCTACAGCTGTATTACAGTGTTCATTATAATGACAATTTCAGTCTTACTCTTGGAAATCTCCAAAATGTTGGTTTGGTGAGTTTGTGATTTTATCAGAAAATAGTGGTGAAGGGTCTAGTCTACTTGGCCGAACTTCTGATGCCCATTCCTTACCTTCCTCCAGGAAGCTGGAGTATAGCACTGAGCTCTCTTTGCCTTTCCTATTGAAGGTCACATAATGAGGATCAGTCACTAGAGAAGTTCAGCAGTGTTGCCTCTAAACTTTCCTTAATACAGTTTGGAATAGGGAGTGCCATGTGGAGAAGGTACAGGGTCAAGTACTTGGATTTGCATCAGCAATTAAATACGCAGATGGTGTTAAGTTACTGGATTGTGGACATCTTTAGCCAATAGACAATTCTTCTTGTGAGGAAAAGTTACCTTCTGTTACAAAGCTGGATATTGTTCTGTGTGTCTTGATAAGCAGGTGTGAGTCGTGGGCCTTGTTTTCTCTTGAGTCAGGTGAAGACTTGTAGAGAGAGTACTGAATTCCTGCAATTTGCATATCCAGAACTGGGGTAAAGAGGTGAACATAGCTACAAATGGCTGTTTCTGGCAAAAATGACCTCAACTGATGTGCAATAAGGTAGCCTTATCTGCATCAATTCCAAGTTTGTAATCCTTGAAGTCTAAAAGAAAGAAAACTGAGGGCAATATTTGTTGCCTTGATTTTATAATACTAGTCTTTTGTCTCTTTCTGGTCCTTTCCATCTAGCAGTCCTTCCCCCTCTTGTTATTGCTGCTGTTCTCAAGAGAGCATTAAACTCATAAGCAGCCCAGCCATTATAGAGAAATAGCAAAAGATGAACAGCTGGAGAAGAATTGGGAAAACCTGTAATGTTAACCCAACATCACTGCCCGAGGGAGATAACACTAGTGGATAAAAACCTAAAGCCCCATCTCGATGTGGTCTGAACATTTACATCCAGAATCTCTGAGATCAGAGCATACTTGTCTCAGGGCAGTTATAGGTATCTAAAGGCTAGCAACATTCTTAGTGAGAAACAGCAGTGAGTTTATGAAAGAGCAGTACAACAGAAAATAACCCTTCTTGACACAATTAAATAATTAGTGGGCGAAAGGAATGCAGTGGATAGAGTGTCTCTGGACCATGAGCTTTTGACACAGAGCTGAGCAAGATCTTATTAGGGAAATTAGACCAAATTGGTTTTGATACAAATCCTGTGAAATGAATCGTGGATTAACTGACAGAGTATAAACAGAAGGGTTAGAGACATTCTTTATCCTTATGCAAAGGTGGTGTCCAAAAGGGCAGTGTTTTGGTTTTAAATATTCATTAGTGACCTGGAAGAAAATGTAAAAGGCATAGCTCTCAAATTTACAGTTGACAGAACTAAAAGACGCTAGAAAAAAAAAATCAAAGAAAAAAAAAAAGAGCTAGGCTGAAAAAATGAACATTATTAACAGACTTTGGTAAAACAAGTAGTAATTATTAGTGTGCAGTTTAAATATGCTATTGGATCTACTTTGGAACAAGGAAAATCTCAAAATTTCATGTTGTGGAAAGTATGGTTGCAAAAGTGGCTTATGTTCAGAGAGGTCCCAGTGGGACAGTGGCTATCAAATGATGCGAGCTGATGTGCAGCCTCATGTCTGGCAGAGTCTGCCTGGCTGTGTGCTGGCCAGAGTGACTCGCCTGTAGTGCTGCAGCTTCGCGCTGTGCGACTCAGGACACCTTGCTGGAAGAGAGACCCAGGCAAGCTGGAACAAATCCAGAGAAAGGCCACAAAGATGCTAAAGGGATTAGAGGGAATGACCTATGATGAGGAAAGGTGAAAAGTACGAAATGTTTAGAACCTCTAAGCCTGTTATATGGGCACAGAAATAGTAACGGAGTTTCCTGTGCCAGCACAGAGGAGAGTTGGATCAAGTCTCTCTCCTTTTACATTCCTATTAAGGTAACTAGAGCTGAGCAAAATGGCTCTTCATCACTTTGAACTCTTTGCAGAAACATTTAGCTGCTCTTCTTGAAGTTCAAGATGTATTTCATTGCCAGGGGACACTCTGAGTCTGTGTAAAAATCACCACAGGATCTCCATGAGACTTGGAGAAAGTCAGAGCTGGTGAGGCTTAACTCAGTGTGTGTTCTCCAGCAATAATCAACTATGCAAGTTGTTCCAGACAACAGAAAATAAAAACACAAGCTGTGGAATGGCCCCTTAGCTGTGACCCTTGATCTATCTTGGTGTTAAAAAATTGCAGGTCTAAAGCATGTGTTCACATCTAACCAGAGCTCACTGTCTGTTGCTGTCTCTTGGAAGGGAACAGGAATGTCCTTAGCTGCAAGGGTGTAGGGGGGTTGTTGCTGTCCTTGGTTTGCCATTGTTGTCACTGTTTGCCTGCCTTGAGGAGGAAGGAAGGCTCCTTAAGTGAGGCTGTGAGTTGAGAAGTGGGTTGGAGACAGATCTTCCCTTTATTTTTTATTTTTTTTTTTTTGTATTTTCTTTAACAGTGGTTAGAAATACCACATTGGGTCCTCTTCAGGTCCCCTGTGAATTTTGGGCTTTTTAAGAGACAGCAGCTGGGATTTGAATTCTGCTGACTGAATCTGACACTACAGCTCACCCCACTGTGCCTTTTTCATAGTGTTGTCCTCTGTCTGCCCTTAGCATTACAACTCCAACTCCTTTTACTGTGGATTTCCTCAGCGCAGAACATTGTTTTATGGTGAGTTTGTTTTCCATTTTGACCCTGATCTCATGTTATTGTGCCCAGTGATCTTCAGATTTTTACTACAAATGCACTTCTCAGGTAAGGAAAAGTTGCAGAATCTGGCCAGCACAGCAGCTTTCAGCTTTGCTGTGAGATGAGATGCTAAGATCTTGTCTCAGCTAGCAAAGCTTCGTTTTCCTCCACACAGTCAGCTCACGTTACACCAGAAGATCTGCAATGTCTGGGTGCCCTGCAGGATTAAAGATGATTGCACCTGCAGCAGTTATTCCTGTAACTGCTCCGTGGCTTCTAGTCCATTGTGACCCTCTGGACAAAGTGTGGGCATTCATCAGCTCATCACACTGTCTCTGAGAGGGACCAAACTCTGGATTCCTTTCAGGTAACACCAGGCAAAGCAGCTGAGGAACGTGAGATGCCTGCCCATACTCTCAAGGTCAAGAGTCTTGCCAAAGAACAAACTTGTCTGATCGATCCCAGAGACAGGAGACGAGGTCAAACATCGAGGATGAAACAGAGAAGTGAAAATTAGGAGATACGTGGGTCAAATAAGATCATAAAGATGCAGGACTTGTGAAAATACTGCATATCAAACGTACATTCATATGAACAGACATATGTGAGATATATATACATATATACATGTGCACTCTAACCTTGCTGTATCACAGAATGTTTTCTCCTGTCCCTGGGCAGGTTTGACCTCTTGGCAGGAGTTGCCTCAAATACCAGGTAAATAGGCTGAAATTGAAATAGAAATAGAAATTACCCACATGACCATGGCATAGTAATTTTAAACCAGCAGAGCTTCCAAGAGGAAAAGTCAAACATCCCGGGTCAGTCAGAATTCTTTGGACTTGTAATCAGGAAAATGCATGTATTTAGGTTTTCTTAAAAGCCTTTGATAAATTAGCTTGCTGAAGGGAAAGTTTAACCTCTCAGGTTAATACTATTATCAATTAAAAGCTATCTGAGGCAGAAAAGAAAGGGTAGACATACCCTATCCAGAAAAGAAAGAGAAGTCAATTTGTAGCATGATAAACGTTACCATGAGTCACCCACAAAGATCAGTGTTATGGTGTTTGATCCACGTGTTAATGATCTGGGACGTGGGCGAACAATGAGACTCTGCAGGTGACATCAAATTATCAAGGAAGAACTCCAGAGGATGCTAATAAAGCTGGGTGCATGGACAGCACAGTGGCAGATGAAATACACTGTTGACTATTCCAAAACATGGCACACCAGAAGGCATTAATTTTTTTTTATACATCTTAATATATTCTAACTGTAGCAACTGAGGAAAAGACCTGAGGAGTGCAATAAGTAGCTTGCTTTAAATATCAGTTGGAGAAATGGCAACAATTTAGATTTTAATTTAAAGTGGAAAAAAAGCAAACAATGTGAGGAGTTGTGTAATAGATAGGCTGAAAATAACATTGAAAATATGGTAACGTCAGTAGGTAATGGATAGTGTGCCTTTGTCTTGACTACTGTCCAGACCTTCAGCTGGAGAAGTTATGAAGCAGTGCCAGTTTCATGCTTCTGAGGAGCTGGCTCATTGAACTCTGTTCTGGACTGAACAGAAATAGCCAGACTAGAGGAAGTTCAGAGATGGATGATGAAGCAGATAAGAGGTCTGCAGAAACTTCTGCACAAAGAACAATTACACAGATAATGAAGAGCTGAATCAGGAGGGAACAGCAACAGTGCATTTCATGACGAGAGTCAGGAGGTATTTGGGAAAAGCTGCAAATATAGTCTAGGCCAATAAAAGTGTTTTTGTTTTTTCTTTCATACACCAGACAAGTAATCCCTGAAACTCATTGCTGTAAATTATCATAAAAATTAGCAGTGTTCTAAAAAAAGGCTGAACATTTATATAAGAAGTAAGACTATCTGTGGCTAAAATAAATAAGAAAAGCTTGCAGTTTTCGTAAAGATGCAGTCCTTTGCATATACTTAAAAGCATAACCCTCTCTCTTAAGCAGTGAGAATCTGAGAAAAGCATCTCCATCCAAAAGCCCTGTACTAGTAAGTGGAAGAAAGGGTAAGATTAAGCTGGAGGAAACTTTTGATCATTTTATTTTCCTTCAGTTTCTAAACTCCCCTTTTAGTGATGATAGTGAAGTGTGGGGGGGAGGTATTCAGCATGAAAATTGGTCAAAGACTCCTGTACTACAAATGAAAATCCAATCTGAGCAGGTCTTTTCTGCAGGGTCTTCTTGTGAATGTTTTGCTTAGAGCCAGGGCAGTGCATCCTGAACTAAATGAACATCTTTTTCACCTGGCCTGCCACAGACAGGCTCACTATTAGGAACAGTGTGGTCAGCAGGACTAGAGAAGTGATTGTCCCACTGTACTCAGCACTGGTGAGGCTGCTCCTTGAGTACTGTGCTCAATTTTGGGCACCACAGTTGAAGAAGGACGTTCAGGTTCTAGAGAGGATGCAAAGAGAGGGGTCTTGAGGATAAGTCTTATGAGGAACAGCTGAGGCAACTGGGGTTGTTTAGCCTGAAGAAGAGGAGGCTGAGGGGAGACCTTATTGCTCTTTACAATTACATGAAAGGATGCTGTAGGGAGGCAGGTGTTGGCCTCTTCTTATATGCCTCAACTGACAGAATAAGAGCCAGAGGAGGTTTACGATAGACATTAGGAAAAACTTCTACACTGGAAGGGTGATCAAGGACTGGAACAGGCTTCCCAGGGAAGCGGTTGAATCACCATCCCTGGTTGTATTTAAAAGCCGTCTAGGGTGCTTGGGGATATGGTGTGGAAGTGGCCTGGTAAAGTTAGATAATGGTTGGACTTAAAGGATCTTAAAGGTCCTTTCCAACTATTGTCATTCTGTGATTCTGTGATTTCTGTTCCGGGGGTAGGTTGTACTCTGGGTAGATTGTGCCTTGTCAGCACGAATGCCCCCTTCTCAGCACTTCAGCCTGTGAGCAGCCTGCAATAATGATCTACGTGAATAGCCTTGTCTTCATTCTAGTGTGAGTCTGTGGGAAGCAGATGGGCTCTTCTTGCTGAGTTGGACTGGTATTCCTGAAGGGGAACAAGCCTGGTGGGGTTGAACTGCCTCAGCCAACTGGAGTTGGACCGAGGTGGGAAAAGGAGGGCTCTCTTTTGACCAACTGGGAGCCGAGTTTGCCAGGAGGCTGCTGAGTGCCTTTGCTCTCTCCCCGCAGGCTGCTTGGCAGAATGGCCACAGAGGAGCGGCACCTCTCCTCCAGCTGTGGGTCCTTCATCAAGACCGAGCCCTCCAGCCCGTCTTCTGGCATCGACGCCATCAGCCATCACAGCCCGAGCGGCTCCTCCGATGCTAGCGGTGGCTACGGCATCGCCATGGGTGGCCATCCCAACGGCCTTGACTCGCCACCCATGTTCAATGGGGCGGGGATCGGGGGTGGGTCCTGCCGTAAGCGTTACGACGACTGCGCCAGCGCCATCATGGAGGACTCGCCCACCAAGTGCGAGTACATGCTCAACGCCATCCCCAAGCGGCTGTGCCTGGTGTGCGGGGACATTGCCTCGGGGTACCACTACGGCGTGGCTTCCTGTGAGGCGTGCAAAGCCTTCTTCAAGAGGACTATTCAAGGTATGGTGGGAAGGGAGGGAAACCAAGATGTTCACCCCATAGCAAAAAAGGGAAGTGGCCCCAAGACATTGCCAAGACTGCAGTATCCATGTTGTATAAAAAGGGGAAAGGGAGGGTGAATGTAATGCACCTAACCCTCCATCCTTTTGTATGGTTCCTCTCCTGCTCAGCTCTGATCCTTCCAAATAAACCTGGATGTGAAGTTAGGCTCCAAAGGTTGTAGGAACCTTTGCCAATACCAAATCCAGCTATCTGGCCTAGTGTATCTTTCTGCCTCTGGTAGTGGCACTGACACCCTGGTAATGTGGCTAGTGAAGTGAGGCCTGAAAAGGAAATGCTTTGCACCCTGAAGGTGTTTTTAAGACACATTTGAAGAGTGGATTCCTAGAGATAGCCTCTTTTTAGAGATGTCTGCATCTTGAGGTGAAAGCTCCAGCATTACTGGAGTAGAGAGGTTCACACTCTGCCCTGTCTGTCTTAATTTGTGTCCATGGACTCTATACAGACCTCACCATAAGGCTGGACAGGACACTTGGATGACAGTCAATCCTGTGTTCCTCCTTTTCGAGTTCCACCAACTGCTTTCATTAAAATGCAACTTCTTTGAAGATAAAAGATTTAGGCACTGAAGGAGATAGAGATACCAGTTTTGTCACTCTTATTAAGGGTCAGAAATTCCTCAGTGAAAACCTCAGTGCATGTATGTGTAGATGAATTGCAGTGCATTTATGTGTAGATGAATTAATTGCAGTGCATTTCTCCTGGACGCACAGCTCACATATGAGGTGTGTGGCTGTGTCCTGACTGCCAAAGGTATGCTGCAGATGTGCACACCTGCAGGTATGACAATATAGCCAAAAGTGGGAGTGCCTCTAGGCAAGCCTCAGTATCCATGGATGCCTGAGTGCACCTTCATAAGCAAGCCTGATGTGGGCAAACATGTCTGGATGTACACATACTTCCTTTATTTCCTATGCTCTTTAGCTGGAAAAAGGGAAAGTGTATTGAGTTTACCCACAGTGGGCTGGCTTGGAGACACATGTGCAGTGAACAAGCAGCTGTGTGTGTACTTGGCTCTTGGCTGGGGTCAGTCCAGCACACCAACAGTTCCTTGTCTCCTGTGAAGTGAAAGAAATGCACATGTGGGGAGAGCACTTATTTTATTTTTGCTCATTGAAGGGGCCTGATTGCACTCTGTCACCAGGGATGTTCAACTCTGGAGCAGACAGAGCAGTACGGTGTGTAGTACAGCCCAGGTTTCTGCAGAAGTTACTATTTCTACCTTAATTTTTTAGATTCTAGATATCTCTCCTTACTGTTTTCCAGCTGTGGAAATAATCACTCTATATTGCCCTGCTGACTCTTCCTTTCTTATTGTTCCATGTGCAAAGCATGGCCATCTCTAGGGCATTGGCCTGTTCCCTGGCAGTGTTTCTCTGATTTGTCATTGCTGAATCTCCTGTGATTGAATGTGAACTTTCGCTTGCACTTCTGACTATCAGCACTGACTCTGTCCCTACTCCAGCAATTGGACCCATTCCCAGTGTTTCTTTTTGGCACATTTCAGGTGCTAAAGGAGGGACAGGGTAGTACTCAGAAGCAAAGCCCTAGGGGCTCCTTGTATAGGAAGAGACTGAAAAACAAACCCCTCACGGGAGCAATATCAGAGCACCTCTGTGGCAGAGCAGAGGAGAGGCCTAACCTGGAGAGACAGAAAAGATCTAGGAACTTTTGAAGAGTTTTCAGACAGAATCAAAAGAAAATGATTCACACCACCAATAGCTAGCGCATGTAACAGCCTGGGTGACATGTCAACTGACTTGATCCCAGTAAGGGAGTGCTTCCTTCCAAGCCCCTCTCTCCAGCACAGCCATATTTTCCCTGTGGTTCCCTAATTGATTGCCTGTTAACCTGTAACAGATGGGGGAAAGGAATAAGTGGAGATTTCTCTCACCCTGTCATCAGCTTGGGCTGGCGACTGAGGTACCAAAATGCTTTTATTCCCAAGGGTGGGAGATTTGAGTGTGCTGTGCCTGAGGGTGAGCAGTGTCAGCTGTGGAGCTGAGGGCTGAGCCCAGGGGAGTGGGCAGCAAAAAGGGCTGCAGGGTTTGGCTGAGTTGAGGAATGTGCTGTTCCCGGGGCTTTGCTGCAGTGCAATGTCCAGGCACAGCCCCGGGTGTGCAGGAGAGAAGGGTGTAAGGATCATGTCAAAGAGATGGCGAAAGTGGCAAAAGCATTTCCAAAAGATGTTAATCTTGCAATTCTTATTATATTCAGTCGATTTGTTAAAGGTCTAATGAAGAAATAGGAGAGTTTTAATCCTAGCTGCCTAATATCAACGTAGGGTGTGCAGAAAGCATGCAGATTTGTACGTTAGACAATTCCATTCCCTTCTAGTAGCAAGAGACTTGCCATGATTCTGGTATCTAGGACTCAATGGTTTGAGGACAGAGATGGAGCAACAACACCAGGATTTTCCAGGTGCTCAGGTGATGCAGTAGGTAAATTCATCAGGCTTTTGTAGTCTTGGACCAGCCACTTCACTACTCAGTGGCTTAGTACTGAAAGATGAAAAATTGATGACTGTTATGAGACTTCTTCATCTGCTGGCCCTTCATTTGGTAACTTTATTAAGTAATAAGTGTGCATGCTGCTGTAAAATGGGTCTAAATCTGTCCTGGATCATTAGACTACCTCAGTCCTATCTAGATAACCCTGATAATTAAGCAGAGCTTCATGCTTAGTCCCCCTCCAGCTACCCTCCTCCCCTGTTACAAATTGCTCCAGTCTACCTATCGTAATTTTTAGCTGGATTAAGTCAGGTAAAACCTACATGTCATGAGGCAGGAGAATCTTGCAATAGCCTTTCCACTCCCCCTGCTGCTGCTACAGCAGTAGAAAGAACAGACATTCAAGCTGCAGAGCTCTTTGAGCCTGGAAGCTCTGCAACTCATTTTCCCCCTTAGCCAGGTGAGGCCAGCCTGTCCTGGACAGCATGAGGGCTGTTGCTTTTCAGGTGATGGGGAGAAGATAGGCTGAAAGTCAGCATGGATATCGCTGGTTATCTCTAAGGTCACTGCTGTTGCTTTGTGGGAGTTATCCATCAGTGGGATTTTTCCAAAGTGAAGCAGAATTTTTACCAAGTCAGATTTCCTCAAGGAGAATTTTGATGATAGGAGAAAAAAAGAAGTCAGAAAAATTCATACTGTTGATCCACTTCAGGCTGAAATAGAGTTTTTGGTTTTGCTGAACTAAGCCAGGATCACACAACACAACCTAACCTGTCCCACAGGTTATGGGGAATCACACCTGTGACTTCCCTCATGGCCCATGAGAAGGATCAAGGCCAGGAAATGTGTGGGTCAATTCCACTTCACAGCACTGGTAATGCTTGAGATGGAACGGTGAAAAGCTGAGATGACAGTACATGCCACTGGGCTGTAGACCTTTCTCTCTGAACATGTTATTTTGAACCCTGGGGCTGGGCTTCCCATGCTTTGAGGCAGGGTCAGAAATTCTGAACTGACTTGAAGCATTTTTGGTTAGCTAGGCTGACAAAATTTTAGTCCTCTTTCTCTGTTATTATATTGCTTTGTGGTAACTGTGCTTTAGGTCCTCTCTGTAGTCTAGTGTCATTCTGCATTTACCTCTATGGTGCAAGTGTCCTCCACAGAAATGTGTGCCATTGGCATCACCTGACTTTGTGAATATTGTGGAAGGTGCAACACAGTGATGACAGGAAAGAATCTGAGTTTCAGGCATGTTGAAGTGTGCTGCTAAAGAGAGGTCTGATTTGAAATCAAGAAATTCATGTTAGTTGAGTGTAATGGAACAGTTTGTTACATGACAGGTTTGAATGTTTCTGAATTAATTGAAAAAAAAAATTCTATTCCATGGAAATCTTAACTAATCCTTTCAACTAAATTTAGGACAAAGGCAAATGCTAGATTTCTTATGGGATGCAAATTCTTGATCTAACTCTATTCCTTCTTCTTTTAATAGTTTGCTTAATAGATAGAGCATTATATATCATCAAATATATTGTCATTACCTTTTCTTCATCAGTTGTTACAACTGGTAGGTAGTTTTGCCTGTTCTGGATATTAACTAATAACAGTGCTATGTAACCATATGAGTCCTTTATTATTCAACTTTTTCATAACTATGACTACCCTTCATTTATTTTTCATCTTCAAATGGTGACAATTAAGGCTATTTCTAAAATGACCTATTATCATAAAGTAAAAGTTTAAAGCTTGGCAAAATGAATCTGAATTAAGATTTCTCTCTCATCTCTTTGTGAATTGTCTCATTGTGTACTTGGAACACAAGAACACATACCCATAGGTGATGAAACAGGACTGGCATGGAATGATGCTGGGGAGAACTGGTTATTGGAGAGTCAGAGAGAAGAGATACATTTACCATCCTCTTCTGAATAGGCAGGCTGTGTATCAGGCAAAGTGCCTGTATCTGTGGATTCCTTGCTTGGGTTTTGCAAGTTTCAAACTCAGTGAGTATAACAACACCACTATAGTGCTGGGATGCCCTTATATCAATAAGGAGCTTAAAGTGTTTATAATGCAGCTCAGAAGGCTTGTAGGGATTTATAACAGGCTTGTAACCAAATCCATAGACTTGTTGGTTTCCTAGTTGTTGTTACGGTGGTTAAAGTGGCTTCTGGGAAGGGAGGAACAGATGAGAGAGTTTGCTCTTATTCCTGAGCAGAAGAGTGTTTACCATCCACAGGATCAGCAAAGGGTCTGTGGGATGCAGAAGGGAGATTCTGTGTCCCTACAGTAGTGACCATGGCAGCCAGGCACTGTCCTATCCTTCTCTCCTTCTCAGAAACAGTGCCTGCTACTTCTCAGGTGGGAGTTCCCAGCCTAAGACTGGGGAATGTTCTGAGCGTTCAAAAAGCTTTTGATATGTAACTGGGGAAAGTGCAGTATTCCCTAGATCTAGTGCCTGAGTGTTCCTAACTATTCACGGCTCCAGCACTTGGATTCAGAAAACCATCTCTAGTGAAACTCAGCTTTGTGTTAGTCTTGTGTTTTCTTTTTGCCTCTGTGTATCTGTACAGAGAACTCTGTGCAGAAGGATCTTTTCTGTGGAACTTCAGTGAAGCATTTTTGTGTCAGAAATCCTACAGACAAACTTGCTGCCAGTAGGAAGCACCTGGACTCATTTCCCGTGTCCTGATGCAAACAGGAGCAGATTTGAGTGAGGTAAAATCAATAAATCAGTGTGTGCAAAAAGTCGAAGTCCTCTTTCATGGAGCAGGAGCCAGGTGTGCCACCCTGAGGAGGCAAACAATGCTGGTGTTACACCTATAGCTACCCCCTTTTCCTCTCAGACCATCAAAAGTCCTGAAGCCTTGGTTCTTACGTTTCTGGTTTTGTTACTGTATAAGATGCATGAAGTGCAATTTTTGTTAATCCAAGGACTAGGGCTTATCTCACCTGCTTTTCCAATGTCTTATTTTCCTGCAAGTGATAAACACATGTACTAGGGTGGGGAATTTTCTGGTTTTGCTTTTCTTGGGAGGTTTTATGTTTTCTTGTGCTTTTGAGGGTTGGTTGATTTTGTGGGGTGTTTTTTTATTTCCAAAAATAGGAGCTTCCACTGATGCCTGTATGTATAGTCAGGTACCTAGATTGGGAACGTGTCCATGAAAGCATAGGATAGCCCTGATGAAAATCAGGTCACTTATTCAAGTACTTAACTACAAATTCACAGATCTAATATTTGAATCCCTTTCTTTGAAAACTGTGGCTTGAAAAAATAACCCCTCTTAATCATGTAGATAATTGGAGAAGTTTTCCTCTGATTTTCACAAAGTACCTCTCCCCACAGCAGGACTCGGGCTATGATGTCTTAGTCAGAAGAGCTAATTTAAGTGGAAGGTAATAGACAATCCACTCTATGGATATTATCAGTGTTCCCTGTCCTGGTGCAGGAGGTCAGGCTGGTACCTGATGAGGGCAGAGGAACTGCTGGTCTGCCACTACACTCACTGAACGGCTTTCTGCAGTTTTCAGGTCCCTTTTCACTGAGGCACCCAAATGATGTCTTTACCTTCAGAATCTGAGGTGAAAAGGATTCAGGACAAAAGCTCGTAGGGACTGAATTGAAAGTGTCAGAGCAAGTGGCTTATTGGCATGGTTTAGCAGGGAACTTGGTAGAGTTACGTTAATGGTTACACTAGATGATCTTAAAGATCTTCCCCAACCTAAACAATTCTACAGTTCTATGACTGAAAAATCAGATTTCAGTCCTAGTCATGTAGAGTAACTGTACCATGGAGGCATTGCACTGGCTGCCTTATGGGACCTTCCTAAGGCTGTGGTATTTTGCAAGCAGTTCTTGTAATACAAACAAAACCTCCAAAAACTCAACCAAGCAACAAAAAAACCCACCCAACCAACCATGAGCATAGTGTAATAATTGTTCCAAAAACTGGGATAGAAGGAAACAAATGCATGAGCTGAGGCACTTGGGAGACGGATTCCCCTGGGAATTCCTGCTCTCAGCCCTCTGGCCCCGAGGGGCTGGCAGAGAGTGGCACCACAGCATTGGTCACAACTGTAGGATGCTGTGTCAAATCACTAGGGTGAAAGACATCTTGAATTAATGGAATTTGGAACTTAACAGCAGGTATGTCTGAAGCTGGGTTTCCCCTTGAAATTCAGGAAAAGCTGCAGACATCTGGCTCATCAAGGTTTGGTGCTTGTTTCATTTTGTAGACAAGCAAACTGGGACACAGAGAGGAAGTGATTCGTCCTCCAAGGTGACATATGCAGGCTTAGAACAAATGCAAACTGATTTGGTGACTGGTCTGGTCACCTGCCATTTGATTTTTTTAAGCCATTTTTTAGGTAAAATTCGTGCTGTGGCATTGGTGAAGTCCTGGCAGTTTTTTTAAAATGTAAATATTGTCTAAGTCGAGGAAATCTCTTCTAATAAGCAATAGTTCAGAGAAAGGCCTTGTCTATTAGTTTATCCCATTTCTGCCTCTTCCTGCTAGGTTTTTTAATCTACATTTCACAACACAGGGACTTGTCTCAGATTTTATACTTGCACACATACTTGTCCCTGTGCACCCTTGCGTGCTGATGCTCTTCTGCAAGGCCTTGCAGCACCCCCAGCTGCTGGGACTGGTGGTGTGACCGCCAGCCACTGCGAGGCTGCTGGAATTCCGATGAGTTAATCTCATCACTTTATCACAGGGCACTTACAGAAATTGCAGAAAGCTGTGAGCAGCTCTCTCTGCTGGCAGCCAGCCCCAGGACCCATAAAAGAAATTGAGACCAAAAAAAAAAAAAAAAAAGAGAATTTTGTTACAAAGTTTTGGAGATGATAGTTTTTCTTGGACGAGTTCTGCTTGGGTAATGCTGATTGTGCCTTCCCTGGTGATGCCCCTGTTTCCTGCAGTAATGACCGGGTTTGCCTCCAGCTGTAGCTTTCAATCCATGCAGAGCAGAGCAGGTTTCAGGGCCTGATGTAAAACTCCATTTACTTGGACAGCGTTGTCCTGTCTGCAGAGGGTACAGTGGGCCTCACCCCAGCGTGTGAGCCTGCAGAGAGGGCTGTAAGACACAGCTGCTGGGGCTTTCATCCTTTAGACTGGGCACAGCGTGTGGAGGGGCACGTGAGCCTGTGTTCAGTGTGAAGGCAATAAGCATGCTGAACGGGATGTCCTACCAGTGCTGGCTGTATTTTTTCACCTCTGCTTACCAGCAAACCGTATGGCTGCTGCACTACACGGTGGTCACTGCTTTGCCGTCCGGGAAGGAGGTGTGCCCAGTGTCCACCCTCCTCTGCTTCTTTAACGGTCATGATCCCAGCACAGAACTGCCTTTGAGAACTGCTTATTCAGGGTATATGTACAACGTGTACGTGGTAACCCAGTACCTACACCTACTCTGACACTATCACATTTAGTTGTGATGTAGGTTTTGTAGACCATTTCCAGTAATCCAGTTGCTAAGGGATCCATAGGCTGGTGGCATGGGGAAGCTGGAGGGTCTGCTTGACACAGTGTAGAAGAACGTTGAGCTGCCAGATGAGGGCTGTTGCTGCTTTCTGCTGCTGTGAGGGCTCAGTGCTCCTTAGTGAGGTGTCTTTGTGTTAGGGGATAAATTCTTGGCCTTGGGACCACAAAACATGAAATCACATGTCTCTCCAGAACTCTGGTCCTGGCTTCGGTGAGAAAGGTGGGCATTGAAACTAAGGCAAAACCTTCCCAAGTAGAGACTGTGCTTGAGCTTCATCCCAGGTTTGTTCCTGTTCTGTTCCTTCCTGTGTGGGGCACAGTAAATATCTCATCATGAGGCCAGGGCCTCCGTACTCATGGGTCTGTAATGTGCTGGAGCCCTTTGTCCAGAGCAGCAGTTTGTTTATTACCTTGAGATCAAGCCTGAATCTCAATTTCCAGCTCTCTGGGAATATTGATACATTGCTGTCTATTGAAGTTCAGGTACTGCACAATGATGAAATACAGTCTGAATGGAAGCAACTTGTGCAATATACTCTGCAGACAAACTGCATTTTAGGGACAGATAAGCAATGGTAAGGAGTGGGACAGCTGGACTGGATCTTAGGTACAAGTTACAAGACTTGTGACAAAACAAGAAGCAAGATGTAGAAGGTTTATAACTAGCAGACAGATCACCTTCAGGCTTTGGACATTGTGTGTTCCTGGTGTTTTGCCAAGCATAGTGAGATAAATCAAATGGTGCTTTCTTCCTGTTGAATCTCTGCTCTTGTCTTTCCACTCAGATACCCAATGGGCTTTCCAGCTGCTTAGTTAGCCCCAAGGTCTAACCACCACCCCCAGAGATTGGTATGTATCAGATTGTTGGCCTTTATTTAGAGGAAGGAAGGGTCTTGCACAAGAACATAGAAATCCATTACAGAAGTGGGAACAAAAATCAAATCCTGTCCCAGTGCTACTAAATTGTGAGCTCCACTTCTAATCTGGTGGTTTACAAAGTCCATACTGTGTGTTCTCTTGGCTCTTACCTAGACTCCTCCCTACATCTCTGATTGAATTCTTGAATCTCCATCTGCTGCTCTAAACCACCAAACCAGATTTCCTTTCTTCTGAACTTGCTGTAGAGCTTAGAACTCCTTTTTGGAGCTGTCTGATTTACCCAGTAGCCAGACTGCCTTAAATATATTGCCATTGTTAACACATCCCTGTCAAGTTTAGATTTCCAGTTCTGCTCCAAAGCAAACATTGAATAGCCCACTTCTGAAACATCCCCTCCAAAGTGAATGGCAGGATGGAGACAGCTGTTTTTATTTGTTGTCTTTGAGGACTAAATAATTGTTGCAATACACTATGAATCAACATAATTCCACTTACATCCTTGTGTCAGATCCTCACATTCATATTTCAGTTACATTCTTGGCTTACGATAAAATCCAGTGTGATCAGAAATAGATTTGGGATGTGTCCCGGTTAGAAGGCAGAACTGTGTCCCACCTCCCTTATCCCTCAGTTTCCCAGATAGAGAGGTAAATAAGGCAGGCAGGGGTAATGAAAACCTTGCACCAAATTGAAGATTAACAAAATGAAATATATTATTTAACAGGGATCAGAAAGGAAGAAGGGGAGGGGTTTAACAAGGAAGGGGGGGTGTAGGAACAACAAGGTAAGGAAGATTAAACTTCCAAATATACAAAACCCAAATGCTGTGCTGAGGCTCCCCGGTGCTGGATCTCGCTGGATTGAGGTGGATTGAAGCTGGATGCCCAATCCTTGGACGTGGATGGAGGCAGGGAAGAGTCTGCAGATCAGGCCCAGGTCTCCAAGATGGCCACGGCCACGTGTAGCACAGGGCGAAGCAGAGCAGCGTGTGCCCAGGTGCAAGGTCAAAGGAGCAAGAGGAAGAGAGAAGAAGGAGGTGTGCCTTTCTCCCCTTTTTATAGACCTTGGCAGGAAGTCCCGAAGACAGGAAAAAGGGGAGTGGGAATAGGACAGGTGTACGCCCCTTTCATTCAGGCTTGTACCTGGTTTAGGGTTTCAGATCTCCACCCACCAGGGGCAGCAGATTTCAAACCATTACATGATGCTTCTTTCTCTGCTTTGTCTTGGAGGCAGTGTTGTGAGGTGATCATAAATGAAAAGGAATGAGGAAGAAAATGCTGAGGCTTTATGCAGAAGAGTGGGAGGCGGGGGCAGAAGGACTAATGAAGTAAAACTGAAGATTTGTATAGAGAGCCAGTGTTCAGGACATCATCTTCATCTTTCTCAATCTAGACCTACTGCTTCTCTGCTACCTGTAGTATGCCAGGTGGCAGGAGGAAGCAAAGGAAGAAACGCCATCTCTGAGCTCCCTAGTCCCCCAGACAAGACAAGAAAGGACAGGTGACATCCATCCCACAGGCATGGAGCAAGACTGGCAGCAAAGGGAATGCTGCTGATGTCTGAACTGCTCCCACTCTCAGTCCTGGATTTCAGGGAACAGGCCAGATTATAAGGGATGCAGCACAAGGGATGCTGATGTGCTTGGAGGACACATTGGGCCTGAAGTCCCATCACTGCAGTCAGCTCCTTGGATGGACAGGTTTCTCCCAATACTTGGAGCAGTTTTGCTTTTTTTTTCTGAAATGTGTTCCTACAGGTAGTGCTGGGTTCTGTAGGAGCCATCATCAGCCAGCTGTGGCCTCAGAATATGTGCATGTGCGCAAAGGAGTGTGCAAACATACAGCATATACAGACTGGTGGTGGTGGGAATATCTGGGCACTACAGTCTGTCCCTGGATCAGAGGGAAGAACGTGGTTCCTGGGTGACCCTCTCTGTGTTTGATTGCAGGGAATATTGAATACAGCTGCCCGGCCACCAATGAATGTGAGATCACGAAACGGAGGCGCAAATCCTGTCAGGCCTGTCGCTTCATGAAATGCCTCAAAGTGGGGATGCTAAAAGAAGGTAAGACAGAGTCAGACTGAGAATTGTTCCCTGTCCCAACAGCACCTAGGACTCCAGGCCTTGCAGGATCTCCTAGGCTGTGTGCTTGCCCTCTCTGGCTTTCTGAAGATATCTTTTTACAGGCTTTGTGAAAGAGTCAAGATGGGCAATGATCAAGAGGGCGTTCCAGAGAGGAAAGTTATTCCAGTCAGCACCCTCATGCTAGGATTTTACTTCTAGCACTTGCAAACCTCTAGCACTGCAAAATAACTGGAAGCTGACTGTGTCAGACTGTTTCCTTTCCCAAAGGAATCCCAGGCTGGAGGGTGTAGCTATTCTTGCCCCCCCGGTCATTTTGCGGTGTGGGGGAGCAGAGGGTCTTGCATGATCATGACAGGGTTGGCTGCACTTCGTACAGGAAGGATGCAGTTAGTGCAGAGCTGTGGCACAGTGTGCAATGAAGATCTGCCCACATTCCCACTCACAAGACTTTATGGAGATGGTTGGTAGCACAGGTTTGTCTGGGACCTGCTCTGCATGCTCGACCTGCTTTTTTCTCAGCCTATTGATCTGTTCAGCACTCTCTGAGCAGTGTTCAGCTTCTCTCTCATGCGGCTTTTCCTCCCCTTTCCCCCCTCCACAATCCTTGTCCGTTCAAGATGAACCACAGGGAGTTCAGTGGCAATTAAACACATTCTTATGGATTGACTTTAAAGCTTTGTTTCCCTTGGGTCCCTCTGTGAGGGGAAGAGGGGAGGAAGGGGAAGGAAGGAGGAGCATTGCATGTAACCCTCTGCATTGCTGTACCTGGCAGAGCATGGTCCCCTCAGTTTAACTACAAGGAACAGCAGCTGGCTGTGCTCAGCACAAGTCTGTGTACTGGAGCCAAGATGCCAGCACGCAGCTTGCTTCCAGGTCATACCATCATAGTGACTGCTGATGAATTGTGCCATGTCACTTGAGTGTATATTGCTTTGCTCTAGGGCTCTCATTTCATGAGAGGCAAGCTGATGGCAGCTAGTGTTGTTAAGAACGTAGATTAGATGTTAAACCCTGCTCTGTTCTTTGGTGGCTGTGTAGTTTCTGTGGTTAAATATCTTCCTACTAGAGCACACCAGTTACCAAGGGGAGGAGATGCAGACTTGTGTAGTCTGGCCCTCTCTGACCTAGGTGTAGACCCAGAGGATCTTGATCAACTGCTGGGAGGGAGGCACCTACTCTTGGAGTTGCAGAGGGACTACTGGAAACTTGCTTCTCTGCATGTGGTAGTTCAGGGAGGGGTTATGGCAGCTGGGAGAACAGTTGCAGGCACAGCGCTGGTGGATCTGACTGTGTGGCCAGGGCATCCTCTGCTTCCAGTTCTGGGAGTGTGACACAGAGCAGAGTCCTGTGAAGGGTTTTGTGGCTTAGCCTCCAAGTTGTGTGAAAACAGTCAACTCCTTCTGGACCAGTTAGGCTGGAAAGCAGTGTAGATTCACTCATACCATTCTGTGCCTGAACTCCTGAACCCTGTGAGGTACTACCCATGGCAATCTGAAGTTTGACTCTAAGGCTGCTTTTGTGCTAAAGTGTATTTAGTTATTCATATAAGGATTGATTTGGCATCATTAAAGCCATCAGGGAAGGCTGGTTTGCTATTGATGTTAGTGTATCTGTGATCCTGCCCATAATATTTAGAGCTGTGGAATATACAGTATAAAGATTTATTGACAGTAATGGCATGCAAGAACACATGACAATATCAAGAGGAGCAGAGGAAACTACACTAGCTATCTGCAAATAGGACTTCTGTGTCTTAACACAGAGTGTTCAAGTGATGTTGGGTAGGTATCTTTTTTCTTCTTTCTTTTGCTCAGTTTCCCAAGCTGACATATAAGGGTCATACTGCTGTGTTTTGCAAAAGGATAGCGAGGACTGATTAGTTAACTTTATGTAAAGCCTGGTGGAAGCACAAAGTGTTACTATACAGAATTCAATCAATACGTGTCTCTAAAAGCAAAATCCAAAAGGGGAGAAAAATGGTTTTACAGTCTTTGGTCTCCACAGAGCCAGGAGTTTCTGGAAAGAACAAATCCATAGTTGTTTGACTTGCTCAAAAATGCAGAATTGACAAGGGATTTTGGATTAGAAAAGGTTCATTGGTCTTTTCCATCTCTAATCTGTCATCCCATTGTCTCATCCATCCCTTTTCTCTGCCAGGCTTGGAGTGTTCCCCACTGTACATTTCTAGTAGTTTAACTGTTTTTAAAAACCCCTGATGTCTTGGTTTCCCCAGAGAACCTGTTCTGCAGTTTCCAAGCATTTATTAGGACAAGATGTGTCTCGATACTTGAGCTATGTTTCTTTTTCCTTTCACTTCTTCCCCTTCCTTCTTTGTCTTGGTATACCTTTCTTTTCTTCCTTGGGTTCATCCATGGCAGAAGGTTGGTAAACCAGGTTCTTACTCCAACTTGATTACCAGGAATTTGGAGGAAAATGGTCTTGTGGTTAAAGGTAAGATCTAGAAACCAGTTCTCTTGACAGGCTTCTTGATGTCCTTGGCACTGGGCTGGTAACTTAGTGGGAACATTTCTGGGTAGAGAAACTGTCCTTCCTCTGAAGAAGAGTATGATATTCCATTAGCACCTAATTGAGGGCTTCTTCTCATTAAGGGAGGAAAGATTTTCCTGGTTACTGTCATCATACATGAGGTACAAAGCACCTCCTGCTGGCTAGGCATGTATTGCAAACCTGTTCTTCAGGCAGAAGGCACCAGTATTCAAAGACAGTCAAACCAGGTAACCATGACTTCAAGCTTCTGCCTTAACGCTTGAAATGCTCAGCTTGATGCTGCAGGAGAGACTTAGGCCCTCCCCTTGGGGAGGGCATGAGAGGGTCAGCAGGCATCTTCTCTCCTCCCTACATATGGGCTGCAGCTAGGTGAACAGCTGTGAATATTGCCCTTCAAGATCTGGGGACGCTGCCCCTAACACAGAAGTGCAGGTTATTCAGGCAATGCCAAGTGAATGAGGATCAGGCCACGAAGAGAGCCAGTGGAGCAATCAATAGGTGTCTCAGATATCCAGGCCACGTTCTTTAAGAGAGCTCCGATCAATGCATTGCAACAAGGGAACTGCACGGACACCAGAGCTTTGCTGTCTCAGGTTCTCCTGGTGTGGTGCTGTGGGGCAGGCGAGACTCACTGGGGAAAGCTGCAGGCAAAAAGCTCTGCCCGTGGAGCCCAACTGGCTCAGATGTCTGAAGAGTTGGCCTGTCTGGCTGCCTGTCTCTCACTGTCCCCTTCCATCTGGAGTGTGCCCCTGGAGAGCATTAATTAGCTCCTCGCTAGCAGGCTCAAATAGGAAGCTTATGAATCTGGAGTCCAGGATTCCAGAAGACTCTGGTCCCAGTGCTCCTGTGGAAAGGCACCATCCTCAGAAGACTCACACTCTGCTGCTCTTGGTCTTGTTGAAGCACCAGCCTGCAGGCAGCAGGAGATGGGACATCTTCTCAGCTTTCTCCAGTGGAAGTGCATGCCCCCTGCTTAGCAAAACCTGTGATATTGCTGACCTCAAATGGAGATGATGACAGCTACATAAATGCCTAACCAGCTGGCATGGCCAGCAAAGGAAACCATGCCCTGCAACTTGCAGAGAAGAGGCACTGATCAGATCTGGGCAGCTCTCTTTTGGGCCACCCCATTGCCTCTCTTTTTTTTCCCAGCACTGTCTTGTGCCCACAGTGACCAAAGTGTAACTCTTTTAACTCTGGGCTCTACAAAGTAGATCTAAATCTCTCCGGCTTTCTAGAATGATGGATAAAGAGATTTCAACAGTTTGGCAGATCTCTTAAAACCTCAAACTACCCAGTCAATTTTGGGGAGAATATAGCATTGCCATTCACTCTAGCCACCCAGGCTAGAACCTTTCTGTTCTACAGCAATTTGTTTGTCTTCAAGAGGAAAATGTCATTTCAGATGACACATGCCTTGTGTAAGTGGGATCAGAGGTTTGATTTTGGACATTAGCTGCTTAAACATGGTCTCGCAGCCTTGTCCTCCACACCTCTGCTGCCTCTCTGAAGTCACAATCCCGTGTGTCACCTTGCAGACTGGCACTGTGATAAGAACAGTGGTGTCAGTCCTTCTCTATGTCAGTGTGGTGGCTTGACCTTGGCTGGCCACCAGGTGCCCACCAAGTTGTTCTCTCACTCCCCCTCCCCAGCAGGACAGCGGGAGAAAATATGATGAAAGAGGTCGTGGGTTGAAATAATGACAAGGAGATCACTTGGAAATTACTGTCACAGACAAAACTCGACTTGGGAAAAATTAATTTAATTTATTGTCAGTTAATAAGAGAGTAGAATATTGAGAAATAAAAACAAAACTGAAGCACCTTCCCCCTGCTTCTGCTTCTTCCCAGGCTCAACTCACTCATGATGTCTACATCCTCCCCCTCCCTGAGCAGTGCAGGTGGATAAGGACTTGGGGGATTGTGGTCAGTTCATAACACTTTGTCTCTACAACCTACATCTTCCTTCAGGGCACATCTCCCTGCTGGAGTGTGGGGTCCTCCACAGCCTGCAGGGTGGATACATGCACTGCTGTGGGCCACCATGGGTACAGGAGGACATCTTGCTTCACCGTGGGCTTCACCACAGGCTGCAGGGGCATCTCTGCTATGGCATCTGGAACACCACCTACCCTCCTTCTCTGACCTTGGTATCTGCAGGGCTGTTTCTCTCACATATTCTCACTCCTCTCACAGCTGCTGTGCAGCATTTTTTACCCCTTCTTGACTATCTTATCACAGAGGTGCCACCAGCATCACTGATGGGCTCAGCTTTGGCCAGCAGTGGGTCCTTTTTGGAGTCATCTGGAGCTGGCTCTGTCTGACATAGGAGCAGCTTCTAGTGTCTTCTCACAGAAGCCACCCCTGCAGCCCTTCATTACAAAAACCTTGCCACATAAACCAAGTACCATCAGCTGATGAAAGGGAAATACTTTGATGTCATGGGAAGAGAGATGGGCATAACAGATGAGGTATGATAGGACATCGAGGCCTCTCATTACAGAACTCATCTTTGGGTGGGAATGACAGAGAGGCAAGTGGAGAAGAGGCGATACTGGACATATCGAATGGAGCAGACTGGCCATTGTTTGGGTTTTGGATCCTTTCATGTTGTAGAAGCTCTGCAGAATTTTTTCTTCAAAGGATTCCCACTTGTATTGTTTCTAAAGCTGTGTTGCTCCCTGTTCTGTTCCTTGGCACATCTGTTCTATGCATTCTGTTCTATGCTAGCACATCTGCAAAGGCCCAGATGTACCATAAACAGTTCTGGAAAGGAAGCAAGGCTGGATCATTAACATTTTCATGAAGTGCATACATGTGTCACATCAGACAGTGACAAACCAAAAGGCAAAAAAACCATAATTGCCTAAAAAAAAAATCATGCAAGTATTGAGACATCATCTGTTGTTACACCAGACTTTGAGATTTGTTTTCCTTCTTAATAGGAATAACGTGTATTATGTTGCTGAAGTTTGTTTGTCTTCTGCTCTCTGCCAGTGCTGAAACTTGTCTCCATGGAGTCCTCCTCACAACTGAGACCTAAGAGTCATTTTCTGAGATGTGCGAGTGGCTTCTGCCCAGTTTCTCACTGACATCATTGGTTGGCTAACAAGAAAGAGGGCAAAGACTGAAAGGGCCCTGAGGTTGTATCCTGTGGTAGACCAGGTATATCTTGTTTCAGAAAGTAGAAGATATTTCTGGAGTCTTCCAGATCTATATGCATTTCTGTGTTAAAAGCAGGAGTGTAAATTCCCAGCATAAGAAACCTGCCCTGTACGAGGTGCTTTGCCCCACTCTAAATGTCTTTGAAGGCAAGTTGTTTTCTGGCCTAGTCTCCTGGCTCTCAGGAGTCACCAGCAGCTATTTCTTGTGCGGTGAGCGTGAAGTGTACAAACGAAAATAAGGAAGGCAGAGGAAGGTAGTCTTGATCTGGATGCAGAAGAAGAAGGTTCTTTAATAGCAAGAGATAATTTAGGCAACTATCCAGGCAAAGTATTTTTATTTTATCTACATGACTCTTTTTTCCCAGAAATGTATCTGCTGTGGTACAGTAATCCCAGGTACAACCATTCATTTCCTAGGCTTTGCTCCTTTGCTCCTAATGCATTTCCATGAGAAATGCTAGAGAACATGTTAGAATTCAACAGGGCACCTAAATTCTTTCTTACAAATTCCCCAAGCTCTTGGACTCTGTCTAATTTCTAATGTAGTAATTGCTGGAATGTGTGGACACTGACAGAGCAGGGCCTCGTAGTGAAATATGAATGAGAAGTGAACAGAGGAGAGCCACAAAGTTAATTCAGCTCATCTGCCTCTTAATTGTTCCCCTTTCCCTCCTGTTCCCAGTGTCTTTGGGAATACCCTGCCTTCCAGGAACTTGCCACAGCTTGAGAACTCTTGTGCTGCCTAAGGGCCTGGATCTCTGTGAATGTTGGAGGTGGTCTCCACTTCAGAGATGGTGAGCCTGTAATCTCCATATTTCAGAATTTCCTGTCTCTTAAGTCTGTGCTTCTCCTGTTCAAGACCCTGGCTGATTAGGAAACCCTGTGGCCAGTGGAACTTTCCTAGTGTTTACTCCTAACTTTGCTGTTTCCCTTACCAGCTGCAGCCAGTGGCTGACGCCGTAAATGTTTCCCAAGGAAACAAATCCGTCACCCTGGGCTGGCCTGGCTCTGTAATGTTACAAATTGTGTGCGGTCATTTAGTATCTAAACCAGAGATTCCAAGCACCGGCGATCTCAGACTACATCCAAGTAACTTTGCTTTCATCCTTCACTAAAGTCCAGGAAACTGAATGAACAGCAGAGCTTCTTTTCAGTAACCTGACCAAGCAGAGGGTGTTTCATTTCTGTTTTCAAGTGAAAGAAGCTCTCAATGGAGCAAAGTGTTTCCAGCAGCATCTCCCTCCTGCTTCCAGACCATGTGTTCTCAAACAGATATTTGATTTCAGTGAAAGCTCAGCTGACATCCCTGCAATATGCTCGAGTTCTTGCTTTGTGCTTCCTGGGAAGGATGAGGGCTCCTCCGGGGATTCTGGGTAATTGGGTTAGTGGCCAGCTCATGTCAGGAAATTAAAAGGCAGCCCCGATCAGGTTGCTGCTGCATGTGATTTAATGGCTTTGTATTTATAGAGTATTCTGCCTCCAGCTGGTGCCAGAAATATCACTACTGGAGGCATCCACGTGAAAAAAGAGAATGTAAAATTGTTTTTCTTTCTATAAAACATCCTGGTGTCTAAAAACAGGCAGACAACTCCCTGTCCTTTGAAAGAGGATCTGCAGGTGCAGTAAGCGTCAGCTTGATGTCTATATCATCCACACCCAACTACGTTCCAAGGCATGAGCTGAGCATCTGTGATGCACCTGCAGCTGGGCTGGGTGGTGGTATTACACAGACCATGTGCTGCCTTTGGCTTTTGGATAGTTCTCCAAAGAAGAGGCTTCCAGAGGGTGAGCCATCCACAAAGTGCACATTGGGCTGATGGCACTTGGCATATGTTTTCTGGCTGTAAGGCTGGTGCATCCAGGACCCTCCCCACACCTTCTACCATATCCAGTGGATTATGAATCTGTTTAGTTTGGTTCCTCCCATTCATTTTGAATTATTAATCTGCCTAGGTTCTTGACATACCTAACTAAATCTCCTTTCAATCAAACATGGAGTCCAGGCTCCATCAGTGTACAACTCTGTGGGTTCAGAAAGACACCATGTCTACTCAGGTTTATGATATAAACACTATGTTCATTATGCCACTAGAAATTGTGCTTAGTGTTCTTATAAAATGTACAGAAAAGAGGAAGCTGATAAAAGCTGCAACCAGCCAAGGTTGTTTATACCCCACCATTGTACTGCAAGTTTTTAGGCAGTTCTGACAGCAGAGTAAGTAAGGTCCTCTGAGGTGAGCAAGAGTGGGATCTGACTAAATGTATGTCCCACAGCTCTATGATAACTTCAGGCCTGTGCATCAACATTTCCACCTCTGGTGACCTGTGTTCACTAATGACTCAGCTCTGCCGAGATTCTCAGTCACTTCTCCTGACTCACCTTTGAAGTTTAACTCCCTCATCTCTGTGGGTCTCTGTCACAAGCCAGCATCTTTCCCTGTAGTGATGGGACCTCTCTATTCTGTTACATTTCTAAAAATTTGGTTCTTGAGCCATGCTTATGTTCCTCTACCTGTTCCGCTCACACACTCTACCTAAACAGTCTGAGACAGAAAACTGGGCTGAGAAAGCATTGGTTTTCCCTGCAGGAGTTCCCCTGGTAGTCAGTGGAAAGAAGTATTTGTCATCACTCCTCCTCAGGTAAGTGGCTGGCTAGCAAGATGAATGTGGAGGTGGCTGCTTCTCCATGTTGCCTGTCAGGGAAGCCCAGATGCACAGAAGGGAGCTATCAAAGTCTGAAGCAAGGTGTTGAATCACTCCCAGGGCTGCAGGTTCCTCTAGGTAGCAAACACCCTTTTGGGGATTTAACTCTGAGCATGACCACTTGGAAAGTCCACAGGGCTGCAGCTTTGTCATGTTTTAGATCCTCTTGTGAAAGGTATCCTTGATCTTTTCTTGGCAGGCACGTGCCTGTTCCTTTCACACAGTGCCTCCCAGCCTGCTGCTATGCAAGCATTGCTACCTTGGGTGACATAGCCAATAGAGCTTCTGTCCTGCATCAGACAGTTTAGAGGGTTGGGAAGGCAAGTAATCAAAGGAGAACATTTGCATGCTCCAAGAACACAAGGTGATGTGGGGGTTATTACATGTAGGGGTTATTACAGTTCTGACCAAGGTACTGAGGTTTTCTCTGTTCCCATCTGCCCTTGAAGCCCTTGTTAATTCCTGACTTTGCAGGGCTAAGCACAGGAAGGAAGCTGTACTTCTGAGAGAAAGTAATGGCTAAACTTGCAGAGACATCTCTGCAGAGTTGGCAGTCAAGCAGCTGGCATTGGTTGAGGAGAAGGGTTGGTTTGCAAGCTGTGTGGGTTACACCAGATCCTGTATACTTGGGACATGCTGGTTGTGTTTCTGCGTGTGAGGAGCAAGGATGCCTTGTGTCACTGCTCCAAGGCATGTGACAGCCTCTGGTACCAGGTATCATCAGGCATCACTGGGCTAAGTTGTCTTTCTGAGTCCAGGGAATCTTTAGCCAGACAGCAAAGGACCATTCCTACCTGACAAACATATCCCTGAAACTATTAAAGGTGGAGTAGGCTGCAACATCCTGCTTGAACAGATCTAATCTCTCTGTAGACCCTTGTAACATAGGAGATGGATATTTCAACCCCGCTGACCCCCTCCCCAGGCTAGTTCCCCACCCTCCCATTGCAAACATCATTCCCAGGCTTGCTGACTTGCACCATGCTAGTTGCTGGCTTTTTTTTTTGGCCATGCTGACCTGTGACCCTCAAGTTGCTTCCTTGTGTTTCAGATGAGTTGGATAATTGTACCAGTCATCTACCAGGAGATTCTCCATGAGCTGGCCTCTTTTTACAGCAGTATAAGAACCTAATAGTTTAAATGGGTCCTTTCCCCATCCCATGCAGGAATCTCAGAGTAACAAAAGAGACCCTAGTCACATTGCAGCCTCTCCTCTCTCATCAGAGATGCCCTTCCCTGTGGTCTATTTCTTTCCACACCTTGGCAAGCCTAACTTTTATGGTCATCACTGCTCTCTCTTTCCTTGATAGGCTTCGTCCTACCTCTCATCTCGTCACCACATCCTGTTGTCTCTCCTGAATTTCAGAACAAAAAGGGTGAGAGAAATTCTGTAGGAGATACCTTGGGCACAACGCTTCTCCGTTCCTTTCTTTTCTGCTCCTAGCCTATGCCTTCCAGTTTCCTTGGGCAATGTCAATCTGTGTACTTTAGACTGCAGCTCCTAGGGATGGGGCATCTCTGTTAGCTACAGAACACCACCCCAGCTTGGACCCTAGAAGAGCAAGCAGGCTGCACTGGTGCAGAAACTGCAGGTCAAAGATCAGGTGGGCAGTGGGCACAGGACCTGGCTGATGTATCAGGGAAGCTCAGCAAAAACAGTCTTGTGGCCATTACTCCCTGGCTAGCACTTTCCCTGTGTTCTCTTTGGTCGAGTCCTTCTTTGTCTAGACACACATTGTAACATGCAAACCCTGTAACTTGGCTCCTCTGTTAGCTCTTTGGGCAAGATAGATCTTTCTGTTCCTATCAGTTCATGGGCATGTGATAGGACTCGATGGAAAGTGAGGTGAGGCTAGTAATTTGATGCGACAGCTGATATTGGGCCTAGACTGCATTTCCCACTTGCCAGGGCTTAGCTTCACAGAGCTTTTAAGAGTATTTTTAGTCCCCAGAAAATAAAAGAGAAACTAAACCTGATTCTGTGTGCTGTCGCCTCTGCATACTCGGCTATTTTTACTTCTGACAGACTTGGCCTGGGTCCAGTTTTTAAAAAAAGCTGGAATTATTTTACTTCCATTAAGAAAAAAAAAAAAACCAAAGTCTGATGTTATCAAGTCAGCAAGGGGGACATCTGATCCCAAAGTTGTCAGGCAGACGTCTCTGCAAGGGGCACGTCGGGGAAATGCAGGGAGCTGGCAGGGACCAGCAGATGCGCGCTCCCACCGCAGAGGCTGGGCGCTGGCACGGACCTCTGTGCATGGGCGCTTGGAACACGAGTGGCACCCACAGGACGCTTGGAAAACTGACATCTCTGCCCCGGGCAGGATGTTTTGCCCAGAGGTCCTGCACCGGTCCCGGTGCTGCCCTCCTCCCTGCTGGGTCGGAGGGGGCCCAGGCAGGCTGGCGAGCTGCGGGCGAGCTGCGGGCAAGCGGGGCTCCGTCCCCGCGGCAGGCAGAGGGCTCTGCTCCACGGCCGGGCCGGGCGGGGTGCCAGCACTCCGACACAGGGGCCTGCAAAAGCTGGCAAGATTCAATGGACAGCAGCACTTCCGTGCAACACAGGGGAGTGGGAGGAGGGGGGGGGATGTCCAGCACTGATAGCCTTCATTTGTGAAGAAGCAGCCACCAGAAAGGTAAGCTACCAAGGGGTGATACTTCCCAAACTTTGCCCTGTACTGTTGCATTCCTCATTTTCTATGTGAGCCCTCCCTTCTTGCTGCTGTATCAGCCCCTCGTTGCTGATACTGCCAAGAAGGTGGGTCCAGGAGAGCCTGTGGTCGTGACAGTTTTGTAGGATGAGTGCCTTCTCTCCTGGGAAGTGGCCAGTTGTGATCCACGGGAGAAAGGGGTTTGTGCAGAAGCTGGAAGGCAATGGCATTCACTTGCTGCTGTTGACTCGTCAGCCTGCGGCACCAAATCCTACGTAAGAGTCTTTAGTACAGACTAGCTGCATCTCCTAAGCGGCCACTGCACCTTGCAGTTAAAGCTCAGCTGGCTGCATGTTCAGTGTGAAGTTACCTTTGGGATTGCAGTGTATGTGCCACTCAGCCTTGCTCCAGCCCTCTTTCTCTCCTCTCCCTTCCCCATAGACTCTCACTTCCATTCATATCTCAGTTTACATCCCACTCCGTTTCTTCTCTGCTCAGTCAGTGCTTTACTTCATGCTGCTTCTCTGAGCTCATCCACTGCACCTCTCCCCTCCACTGTAATGCCCTTTAGTGTCTGTCAGAGCAGTGTTGTAACCAGCCCACCTATCTTAAAATCAGCCATTGAGGAAATCAGAACAGTGGCATTAACAAGCCACCCGAATGCCACAGCTCAGTACCAGGTCCTGATTTTTGCCCATGTCCTTTCCTTTCATCTAGGTATGACCCATTAGGCTGTCCAAGATTTGGGGAAGGGATTTTGCCATGATGCTTGTAGTGTCACAGTTAGGGACTTAGGTTGCAATGTTTGGGGTTGGTTTGCCGTAACACCATTGGGTCCCTGCCCTCAGCAGCTGGCATGGGGATGTGCTCTGTAGGGGTCAGCCTCTTCACCAGCTCTGCGGCTGGGACCACAATGACAGGGCAGAATAGTGGCTCTCAAATGCTGATTGAAAACGTTTGCCTCAAGGAGTCTCACACAGGATGGGGAACTAGAAGAGGACAAACACTTGTTCAAAATTAACAAGGCAAAGTCCTTGGGCAAGCAGACCTCTATCTGCTCAGTGAGGGAAGGAGGGATGGAGGGTAAATCTCTTTGCATCTCTCTTATCTTTTTTTAATGCACTTAAGCCCTTTGTGTCCTTATAATCTGATTGAGGGTCCCTAATACTGCTGCAACCTGTGCAGCCATCTCTCTTGCCAAGCACTGGAGGATGGCATGCTTCTCCTTGGGAGAAGGAAACGAGTTCCTTCCCCCCACATCCTCCATAACCCTCCCAGTTCTCCTTCCCCACTGCTTATCAAACTGCTTGACAGAAGCGTCCTGGAGGGCTGTGGTTGGTTTCTTCTGGGCTGAGAATGGCATCTCCCTGCACCAAGGACATCCTGCCCTTGAGGGAACGGACCCTCCCTATGACCCTTCTGAGAGGGTCCTGTGGAGCTGTGATTCAGGCCTGAAGTCCTGCAGCTTGTTCTGGATTCCTCCATAGTCTTTGAGCAGTAAATTCCTGATCCTTTTAATTTTTCACACCTGGTTACTTGATTTGCTGGCAGTTCCTGAAATTTGTGCCTCTTCCTTCTTCATTCAGCAAAGCATGGAATAGCAGTCTTCTTTCTTAGGAAACCAGGTTACATTTATAGAGGGAAAGAAACCATGGACAGAAATAAAAGTTTCTGGCTTCATCCAGGATTTTGTTAGTGCTGTCCCTCAGGAATCTCCCTAGATAATCTCAGGTTTGGGATTCCCTGGCCGACCTTTCTGCAATCACTCTCTGGAATGTGTTTGGGCTCTCATGAAGGAGTCTTGCCCACAGGCTACCTGCTGCTGGGAGTGGGGGTAAAAGAAGCAACGGGCAACGTTTTTAGAAACACTGCCATATAATGGAAGAGAAAGATGGTACTTATGCTCAGGGATGTCAGTGAATTCTCCACACAGAGTCAGATGTAGAAAATGAGGCAGGGGAAAGAAATTACTTGGTGCAATCTGAGTTCACCAGTTCGGCATCATGTCTTTCTCTCCATCTTCAATATCTGCCATCCTCCCATAGCAGCCACTTGAGCAGCAGTTCCTTTGCTCTGGAGAGCTCCAGGCCTGCTCATTC
>NW_008595593.1:35773-56574 GCF_000691845.1 Merops nubicus
GAGCAAGAAGACTCTTAAAAGGAAGCAGCTATATATTATTGGTAACATAATGCCTGTGAGCCTACATCCCCACACTCCATGGCTCACAGGGAATGCCACCTAGATGACTACGTGGGCATTGGCACTGCTAGAGAGGTTTTGCTGTCAGAGTGTATAACTGAGTGCTGTTGGCCCACTTGGTGTTGGTTCTTTGATTGTTGGTTATTCGTGATGTTAGGGGGCTGGTGGGACTGTCTGTCAGTCAAGCTGGTGGGTGCTCCAGCGTATCAGGATCTAGATGTTGTGGCAAGTAATGGTTTCATGTGATGCAAGGGGGGCTGGTGTGAGCATTACAGTAAAATTTCTATGACATAGTAAGCAAATGTGGTGTTGAAATACATGGTGTAAGTAACAGACATGTGCCTCTTTCTAAGGTAGAATATTTTTCAGCAGACTGCAGGTTTTTTCAGTTGTTCAAAAAGCACCACTTCAAAACTGATTTGGAGTGTATGCTGTTAGTTGTTTGTGTTTATGTGGTGGATTGATTGCAAAATATTAATGGCTCAATGTGATTAGTAAGTGTATCACATAATTGGTTCCTGTGATCAGACTACGTAAGCTCATGTATGTTTCCAAGGAAGTAATTGTATAGTATGAATTCAAATTTTTATTCTCTTTGGATGCTTCTACATTTACCTTGAAAGATTTTTTCTTTTTTTTTTTTTTTTTTTTTTTTTGCAATAGCTGTTTCTCCCAGCAAGATGGAGTTACCCAAATTTCACAAGAACTGATTACCAGAGACCATACAGCTGGCCCAAAATAACTCACAATTGGACAAGCATCTGTGGCTTTTTTCACCATTTGTTTTTAACATTGTATTTTGTACTGGTACAGCAGCTGATCCGTGGTTTGCGGTCTATTGGTGCTGCTATGACATTTTACATAGTGATAATCACTGGTCCTTCCCAGTCACTAGGAGCTGTTTCCAATGTGCTATTTGCAGTTTGACTGTATTTTGAAAGAGCTGCAATGAATTCTTCAGTGTCTGCCTACTAAAGCTTATCATTGCTTTACTATAGTAGAGGTTGTTTCTATTTATTTGGCTTCTGCTTTTACTAGTTGCCTTACCCAATCAAGGCTGATACATCTTTGTTGAAGTCATAGTTTATAATCTAAAGTCTTTCTTTTTAAACCCAAGATCATCTATAGGGCATTGAGTTCTGAAGCTTTTAATTTGCTCATCAGATTGACGATTCAAGAGTTTGAATGGGTTAATTTCTCTCTCCATTAATGTTTTGAATAAAAGTAAAGCTCACAGCAGCATGGTTAGAGCTGGAGGCAGTCTAGCTGGTGGTGTTGGGATTGCTGGGTTCAGCTGAGATCTCAAGTGTTTGGGAGATGGAAGCTCCCTGGAGTGTGGGGAACATCTTACTTAGCAAATTTTAGCATCTGCATGTCAAGGTTCCCTGAGGCACTAAGGAATCATGAGGATTTATCTTGTTTTACCTGCAGGTGTTCGTCTGGATCGAGTCCGTGGAGGCCGTCAGAAATACAAGAGGAGACTGGATTCTGAGAGTAGCACTTATCTGAGCTTACAGATCCCTCCCCCAGCTAAAAAGCCATGTATGTATTAGTCCTGAATCATGGTCCTCTGAGCAAACACTAAGTTTCCTTTTATTGGTCTCCCAAAATGTACAATGGAGCAGTTGTCCCTTCCAATTCCTGTATCGGATGCCAGCACTAGGATTTTTTTCTTATGATCATAGTACAGAGGTGGATTTGGTACACCAAAGGTACAGCCAGGGTGCTGTATTCTTTGTACTTAGGGTTAAATAGCAGACCTTTCCTCGGAGATTATGTAAATCCATTTAGTGATATTCTGATCTTTTCCTGTATCCAAGTTACGTTAACAAAACTGGTCCCGTGCTGATTTCTCTCTTCCACACTACCCATAGTTCTCTAAACTTTTCCACATCCCACCAACTGATTATTCATGTCTCTTCCTTCCCTTGTTTGACCCGAGACAATGGCTGACAATCTTACAGTAGCTTCCTGCTTTTGTTATTCCTGTACAGAGCTGGTTTAGCATAAGCAGGTCACTACATCTTGTGTAGCTGTGGCATAGTCTTCTGTTGTGGCCAAAACCATTTCTGAGGTCCTGTGGGCTATATAGTCATGTGTTATCCCAGGAATATCCTTCTAGAAAGGACTATTATGACACCTTATGTCACGAGAGATACAACAACTTCTCCTTTGAAATGTGCAGTGACTAAGATCGTCTCCCACTTGCTGGTGGCTGAGCCAGAGAAGATTTATGCCATGCCTGATCCAACCATGCCGGAGAGTGACATCAAAGCCCTGACAACCCTCTGTGACCTGGCAGACAGGGAATTGGTGGTGATCATTGGCTGGGCAAAGCACATCCCAGGTAAATGGGGAATTACAAGGGCTTAAGCGTGAACATCAAAGGGAGCTATTATTTATTCAGGATTTCTACATATAGCAATGGGTGGAAATTACAGTCACAGAGAACTGCTTGCAGTGGGCTCTCATTGGTAACAAACTCCAATACAGACTATGGTGTAGGTGCATAAATAGATGACTGTATGCGTGTGTGCCCTGGGATTATGCAGAAGGCTTTGAGAGGAATGCTAAAGTTCTCAGTTATACCTGGCATTGAGTGGCACAGGAAAAACACTTGGGAAGCAGCCCATGGGATGGATTTAGTGATTTTGCACTGCATCAACGTGACCTAGGTCTGCTGTGTATATAGAGGAATAAATGTTAGAGACCTGAGTGGACTTTACTGCTAATGACAAAGCAAGCATCCACCCTGTTTGTAGAGGGTATTCTTGCCCAGATTCAGGAAAGCTTTTGTCCTACTGGATTCATCACAGAACAAGTCCCATTGGGATGGAGGACATACTTACTATTGTCAATGCATCTCCAGGCTTCTGTGCTGACAAATAATGAGGACAACTTACTGGCAATGTTACTGGCCTTGAAAGGCTCATTGACTATATCCAGTGAGTGCCTGTATGATGGAGTGACATAGCAAGTATCTCACACCTGCAGGTAGAAAGGACTTGGGCTGAAGGAGCTACGTGGCCCTCAAGGGGATTCTAGAGACAAAGGCTTGCACTGGGTAGGGAAAGTACCACACCCCCCCCAAAAAAAAAAAAAAAAAGAAAGATAAAAAGAAAAGGTTGGATTTGGGTGTGGAGAAGGCTGTCCAGGGAACTTTCGGAATGCCCTTGGGGTTTACATGGCTGTTTTCCAAAGACTGCTTCAGACGCTTACTATGAACAGCTTACTATAGCTATCTCCTGCCTTCTGTCCCACTTCCTTGTCTCAGAAGAATATCTGAGGATCATAGGATTTAACCCACATTGCACATTATCCCTGTTTTCCACTGCATGGATCTGTGTTCTCTTGCTTTTCTTTTCTTCTTGGCTTTAAGCTCTTCCTTGTTTGGTGAGACATCTCGGCATGAGTGGTCAGACAGTTTAATTCTCCTGTGTGTTTTGTCTCTCTTTGTAGCTCCTCTTTTGGCTTTTTGGTGGCTGCTTCTCTTTTTTTCAGAGGGAGTATTTCTCCTGTGACTCAAGGGTTAGTGATTTCCTGGGCTATATGGATTATGGACTGTTACATGATGGGACTCTGAAGTCTGGAGAAACTTTTCCAGGACAGTGTTTCTGAGTAGAGGTTAATCTCAGCAGTGCCCTTCTTACACAATATCTGCAGTATCTGCAGGGATTACACCAGTCACTAGTGCTGGAATCCATCTGAGGCTGATTCATCACAAGTGGGGTTACAGTGGCGATTAGGGAACTCAGCCTGGATTGCTCTACTAACCCAGTATTTGGGGTGTTAACAGCAATAATGCTTTTATTTATGCTTTAGTGCAATGCAATTAGCTGCTACTGCTGTCCAGTAAGGTGCCATTGTATGTTCTTCTAACCTTGGCTATTTCTGTTCACACAGGGTGCCCTGCTGTAGTTCCCTAGCTTGCAGCTGTGGGATAAGTGTAGGATGCTCAGCTGTGAGTTCCTAACGAGTTTTCCAGCGTTTCGTGGTGGTATTATCCCAGAAGAGGAGTATAGTAGAGATTACTCCTGTGCCGTGCAAGTGGCTCTTCCTCTCTTTCCTGAAAGGCAGGACATACCTGATATCATGTCAATTTTCTCAGTGTATTTTTCTTTCCCATCAAAGGTGGCACAGCCATTGGCCTGGCACAGTTCAGACCAGCAACAGTACTCAAACAGGACTGGGTGCACAGGAGAGGACTCAGGGATTGTTACCCACGGGAGCAGTACTGAGAAACAAACGTAATAAATGACAGTTAATAAAAATGGAACAAAACACCCTATAGTTCTGGAACAAGTATGAAACATACTGAATTAGGCAGCAAGGGGGCAGAGCAGGGCAGGGCCAGGAGGCTGCCAGGTGTCAAAATTATCCACACCCTGTATTTCTACCTTCCAAGGATTTTGAGCAAAATGGGACATTTCTTCCTGTGTGCATGAACTCTCAGACAGAGGAGGATGGAGAAGGAACAGAAGTCACATATTCCTGCTTTCTATTCCCATTGGGATTAGTAAAGAACAATGTGATGCTAAAGTCATATCAGCCCTTCAGGATCCCAGGTGTACAAACTTCTACCCCATGGTGTTAGCAAATAAAATCAGTTAAGCTTAAAGACGCTATCCTATGATAACAAGACAGCATAATTTAATGGTGGTTAGCAAATATTATCAGCTCAATAGCCTTATTAGCCATTAGCTCTAAAGCCACACTTAGCCAATGTGGAGTTGTCCCCTTCTGCATGAGGCCCCCTCCCTACTGCTCACCCTCCTCCCTGTGCTAATTGTCTTTGAACATCTACATTTTCTGTATGCCTTGATGCAGGGAGACAAGACTTCTCTCCAGGGGTGATGATGAAGGCTCTCCCAGAGTAGATGTTGTGCTGTTCTCACTAGGAAGACGATAGCACAGAATGAAATATGGCAAGTGGAGTGACAGCAGCTGTGTCTGGAGTGGCCTCAGATCCTATAATTACATCTCCCTTTATTACCTCTGCTAATGGCCCTCCAGGATGACAGAAATGATAATAAATTAACAGATTATGAACTCCACTTGCCACAAATTATGTGACTTCTTTTTTTTTTTAATTCTGGGAGCTCCCACTGCCAAACCACTGAAATAAAAAAAAAATACAAAAAATAAAAATCTTGAATGTAACATCAGCAAATAAAGCAGCTTTTCTCAACATGCTCCTGGGAAGGAGGGAGATATGCATGCAGCTCTGTGCTAGAGACAGAGGCTCCTTTTTTGGGAACATAGGAGTGGCAGTGGAACATTCAGCACCTTTCAGGATCAGACCTGAAAAAGGCAGCAAGAAATGGATCACTAAGGGCACTTTCTGGATGCTGTGCCATCAAACAGCTCAATACTGCAAAAGGGCTGGATTCTAGCAATTCCTGGCACCTGTAAGATGGTGAGGCAGTTGAACTTCACAAGTGGAGGTTCTCCAATGTTATAAACCTATAATAGCAAGCCTGTGATTTTGGCCAGGCAAAATTAAGCTTTCTTGATCTCAAGTTTTATAGCATGGGAGAGCCCAGGTTATATGATTTGCCCTTCTCTGTGCAGACTGCAGAGAGGCACAGTCCTCCATCCCTTGCATTCTATATGTGTAAGCACTGGAGAAAAAGAGTCCAGATTCTGTCAGATGTTTGAAGTCTAGGCTTGGCCCCACAGCACTTCCTCCCTCACAGCCATCCACTGGAGCTGGAGTTGTTGGCTACCTGGAAGTGCTTCTGGCAAGGGGCTTTCCCAGGTGGGTAGGGCAACTGCAGCTGGCTCTTCTGTTCTCCTTGGCACAGTGTTAAACATGGTCATCTCTTCTGCAGTTCCCACCTGCCACAAAGGCTTCGGGAAAAGAGATTGAAGCAGAGATGCTGGATGTTCAGGTTACTGCTAGGGTTAACTCAATTTTTCTACTTCAGCAGAAAAGCGTGAGCCATGTCTGTCCTGCATCCTCTCATTCTGCTACATGACTGTTTTAACAAATTTTGTTGGCAGACTGCAGTGAGACAATGGAATAACCTTTTTTGTAATCCATATGGGAGTGAAGATGCAGAAAAGGCCACATGACTGACCCAGAAACTGGACTTACAGCAGCAGCCTAAGGGGTGTGCTGTTCTCCATGGTCAGAGCTAGGAGAATGGTGACCAAAGAAAAGATTCCAGGTGCTAGAGACTATGACTGGCTGTGGACAGCAACATTACCCCTGTCTCAAGGCTAATCTTAGAAGTTTCCTGTGTAGCAAGCGGACCAGGGGAGACAGAATCCCAAGCCTTTGAGCTGCATCAGGCTGCAGGAGGGCTGCGTTCAGGAGCAGCATAGTGCTGACTGCAGGAGCTAAGGGGCAGAAGGGTGAGGCAAAGGACGAGGCACGCCTGAAGTGGTCGCAGCCTGAGCAAGGGTGGGATTCACCAGGTGCAGGGCTACATGGAGCACAGGCTGTGCTGTACAGGAATCAATCTCACAGTCATGGAGCTGGATTTGCAGCTCTTCTCCCCAGCAGCCTGGACTCCTCTTTAGCTGTTCCCTCTGGCACTCCTCCCCAATGGTTTATTGATTCTTCCCTCCCACCCACTGCTCCCCTCAGACCTTGCACACACAACACGTGACAGCTGATTGGTATCTGTTAATTAATGTGGCCTGGGGCCTCTTTTCTATTCAGTGGCCTGATAAGGGAAATTGGATGTCCAAGGGCTGCCAGGCCATTATCACCCTTTGCTTCCCCTGGCAACACAAACACAAAATATGGCGTAGCGATAAATAAATACCACTAACCCACCCTTCTGCCTTCCCTTCCCTAGCTGAGATAGTGCAGATAGAAAAAGAGAACCCACAGTCAGTCAATATAGCAATCATCAGCTCTTTTGTTAATTGCCAACTTGATAACAAGAGAAATCAAATGATCATCGTGGTGGCTGGCTACCTAGGCCTCCATGTGGGACCAGGAACTGCGAGCAGGGCGGGCTGTGGGATGAAGGAGCCCTGCTGAGCCTAGCACACAGCCAGCGGGGCTGGGAGGCTCCTCCTGCACAGAGCCTAACAGGCTCATGGGCCTCTTGGAGAGCCTGGGGAGAAAACGAGCAGGGGAGGCTGGTGGAGCATCACCCGACCCAGCCGAGGGGTGCCCGGGTGTCCCGTTCTCTCTCAGCTCCGGCTACCTTGAGAGGCAAGGAGCTGCCAAAAAGCACAGTCCCTGCCTGTTAGCGCTGGGCAGGAGCTGCCTGTATGGGGCTGGGCTTGGCACCCCGGTCTGTAACGGCTGCTGAACAGTGCCTGTCTCCCAGGACCTTTCATGGTCTGCCCTTCAACAGGACATGGTACAGAAGACATGACAGACACAGCTTTCCTTCCCATGTGCTTTTTCTTTTTTCCTCTCCACTTCAAGGCAGACAGTGCCTCTCTGTTTCAGCATCTCAAAGTGTGCTCCGAGGCCTGTCAGGTCTACCTCCAGATGGTGATTGCTCTTTCTGTATTTGAGGAGAAGGACTTGTTTCACTGCTGGGTGCTGGCTCAATTCTTCATGGGTTTTGCTGTGAGATAGGTACTTGTATGGCACTATAAAGGTATTTTTGACACTGTCAGGTTGTTGGCTGTAAGGTGCAGAAAGCTAATGGTGTAGGGGTCAGGGAGCGATGAGGAATGGAAGATTCAGCTTTTGAATACATTTCAGTGCTCTGTTGTGGAAGGACCTTTTCTCATGTTGGCCAAAAAAGAGAGATGGTGGTACACTTATAATTCAGGCCTGGGTCATTCTCTCCTATCCAATTGGAATTCCTCTTTTCTACCATCTGGAGCTCTTCTCTGCTTTTTGATCAGCTGCGACAAGCTAAATAGGCTGTAGTAGCCTATGTAGTACAAAATCACAGAGGAACGGTGAGCAGGACAGTGGGGTACAAAATAATTGCTGCTGTAGAAGAAGCAAAGATTATTGAAAAGAGGTTATTATTAACCTTGAGTAGGCATAAACTCCTGTTTGAGGCTATGGTTGGGCATGGGACCAAGGTGAAGACTAAGGTCCATGTGTGCTGATTGCCAGAGACAGGGTCACTTCAATAAGATTTTTTTTTCCTTCAAAGCAGCAGGCCAATGGGGGCAGAGTACTTGTGGTGAATCCCAGGGAAACTAAGGATCCTAGGCTCCTAAAGGCTTTGCTGCACATCTATTTGACCCCCCTTGTCTTTTGCCATCAGGGTTCTCCAACCTTTCCCTTGGGGACCAGATGAGCCTCCTGCAGAGTGCCTGGATGGAAATCCTCATCCTGGGCATTGTGTACCGCTCCCTGCCATATGAGGACAAGCTCGTCTATGCTGAGGACTACATCATGGATGAAGAGCACTCCCGTCTGACGGGGCTGTTGGAGCTATACCTGGCCATCCTACAACTGGTGCGCCGCTACAAGAAGCTGAAGGTGGAAAAAGAGGAGTTTGTCACACTCAAAGCTCTGGCCCTCGCCAACTCAGGTACAGCCCTGGCCCAGCCAGCCTTGCAATCAGGGAGTCAAGGCCCACCCTGTTACCTGGCCTAGTTACCAGAGCCTACTGCCAAAGACTTTGCTCTGCCTGTGTCATGCAACACCCTCAAAGTTCCTCTCGTTCTGCAGAGCAAGACCTAAGCTGGAGAGCAGGGAGAACTGAGGCTTGCTGCTACTAGAGCCCCAGCTGTGCTCTGACCCTGTATTAGGATTGGAACCAGGCAGGGATGGGCTGGCTGCTGGTTTATGGCAGCAAAAGAAAGGCTGTGGAGTCCTCCACTGCAAGCTGACTCCAGTGCCATGAGTTCAGAAAAGGGGATGTGGGCCACTCCTGCATCCAGGTCAACAATCTGGGTCAGTTCCAGCAAACAGGGAAACCTTGACCCCAGTGTGAAATCCTACAAAATGCTGTGGAATTGGGGCTGCCTGGTCCTGTCCTGGAGATGTTCAGTGACCACAATGAACCCCTCTTGAACTGGGAGATAGCACAGATCTGTATGGTAGAGGGTAAGGCATGCTGGCAGAAACCTGATGTTTCATGTTCTATTTCTTCTTGTGAAGAGGATGAGAAAGGCCAGGGCCTTCAGCCCAGTGCCTTCCATCTCATTTGGGATGGACTGCAGGGCTCAATCCAGCAAGCTGTGGGAGTCAAAAAGGGTGCTGCGTGCTGCTGCACTGATGTTGCACAAAAGCCAGACGTATTTGCTCAGGAGCCTCTTCTGAAAGGGAAACTGCTAAAGCTACTGTGTGACGAGGGCTCCCTCTACATCCCTTGAGTCTCATTGTCTGACAGCAGATCTCCTTGCCGAACTGCATCGTACAGGTCACAGAATTCACCCTTGCAGACCAGCAGTAAGTCTAATATCTGTGTTTGGCTAAAGCCAACTTCCAGAAAGGCACCCTGTGTGAAGCTAAAGAGATTAAAAGAGAAAGAATCTACATCTTTTGTGGTAGCTGACTTTAATAATGAATCATTCTCTCCATTAAAATAAAAAAAAAAAAAAGCCCCATATCTTTAACGTGATTTTGCCTGTGTTCAGCCTCCAGATACTCCAGATACTGGTCTTTGCTGAGCTGTGTCCTGTGACCCCAGATCTTTATACACCTGACAGCTTCAACATGATAAAGTTCCTGTTCCACAGTTGCATTCCTTGGCTGTAGATCCATTACTTCAAGTGTAAACGAGTGGTCCAGAATCACGTTAGGCTGCCCTATCCTCACCATTTTCCACCATTCTGTTCTTATTTGCCATCCATACCTCTTGGCAGGAGCAATTTAAAAGAAAAAAAGAAATTACTTACAGCGCATTGATAAAAATGTTGAGTAGCATCTGGGTTTTTACTGATCCCTGTGGATTTCCACTAGAAAACTCCTCCTTCAGGGATGATTCACCACTGATAGCTACTTTGAGATCTGTCATCTAGCCAGTTACTAATCAATTGAAAGTGTGCTTTATTGATATTGCATAGTGCTAATTTTTTAATGAGAATGTCCTGTGGTGCTAAGCCAAGTGCCCTGTAAAAAGTCTAAGTCTATTATACCTGTGCTGTTAACTTTATCAACCAAACTTGTAATCTCATCAGAGAATGAAATCAGGTTTGTGTGACAAGACCGCTACTCCAAAGTACCGTGTTGACTGGCAGTAGAATCATAGAATCATTTAGGTTGGAAAAGACCTTTAAAATTAAGTCCAACTGTTAACCTAACACTGCTAAATGGTGTCCCTAAGTGCCACATCTACACATCTTTTAAATTCCAGCTTAAAAGTGCTAATTTAATGTCTTTTTTTTGGGGGGGGTGTGGTCTTCCCCTCCCCCTGCTCCCGACTCACATCAGGCTAGCATGGAAATTATCAGACAAGACCTAGGAAAATACGTGCATCATTAGAACTTTTCCAGACCAAGACTTGCTAACTATTAATCTGCCCTAGATGGACCTTGGCCAGCAATTTTAGAACTCTCAAAGCCTAGTTATCCAGCTCTGCTGATTGCTGTGAGGTTTGTCCCTAACATGTCTGACATCTGGCATAAACAACAGACTAAGAATTCTTCATCATCTTCATATAATCCCAGTACATAATGCTGCTTTTTTCTAAATGGGACAGAAATGCTAACTGAGGACTTCTGTCTCCTCTGCACTGCTCTTAATAGTTTAATCACCTCCAGGTGAAAAGAGCCTCCCTACAAATAGTCATTTTTCTTCCATTTCTTAAATATTTGTAAAACTTACTGTCCTTAGCCCTTCTAGCCATGGATTTCCCTCCAATGTCCTCCACTTCCCTTATCAATTTTCTACACTTCATAACTTCTGATTCATATAAATTGATGTCTAGTTTCCTTTTTCAATTTCTCATATATTGCTTTTTTAGTTCTAATTGCTGCCTTCACTTTGCCACTGAACCAGGATGGGCAGATGTTCAAGGCTGGCCTGTCCTGATTGTAGGATGGTGGCTTTTGGCGATGTAGTCAACTCTTGTTAAAAAACTTGCCTCCTGTCTACCAGGAAGGTCACAGGATTAAATGAAGAGAAGGGCTTCTCAGTGAGGCTGAAGTCTAAAGCAGTGCCTGTGACAGGATGACAGGACAGATGCCACACCAGGACATTAATCTGGCCCATTCTATGCGCAGAGACACTGCAGGACCCAAGCCTTGGTGCTGTCAAGTTCTTCATGGTCCAACAGAAGCACTCTCTGCTTACGTTGCTCACTGAGCTTTCAGGACTAAGCCCAGGGTAAACCTTATGGGACAGTCTTGTATCAGGAATGGATAAACCCTGAGCAAAGACAGAGCAGAACAGACAACACCCATCAGTTGCTTAGGGGTTCTGCTTCCAGTGCTGTGGAGTAAAGACAGCAAGGCAAGCGCCAGGAGGTGCAGGCCAAAGCATGTTCTCAGCTGGCTGGGAAAAGCCTTTCTGACTTCACTGGCTTTTTCTAGTACAGCTAGATGGATGTAGGTAGGAGAGTAAACCACAAAAATCCTGCTTTATTATTTATATTGAAACATATGAAAGTAAAGCACGAAATCTTGTTTTTCATGTAATTAAAGCCTCTCACAACACACGCATAAGTAAGATAGAATAGGGCAAGTGTATTTTTCTAATGTAACCTTCAAGTTCTTTTAATGTTGTTTTTTGTAGTATATTTCTGCCATGGAGTAAACTTGCAGAGCCTGCATGTATATGCTTGCATGCAAACAGCTGATTCCTGAAGCAGTAGGAATGCAGACAACCTCTTGGCCAGGCCTCAGCTCCCTTGGGTCAGAGACAGGGTTTAAAGCTGAGCACTTAGAATAGCACCTGTGCTGCCTAGACCTGCTTTCTGCCTTGCCTCCCACACAGCTAGATTTCCCTTACCCCTACCCAGCCTCTGGGACTTTCCTCTCTTCCATGAAGCCATATGTATACTGCCCCTTTGTTTCTAGGAATTAAAACAAATGAAAACAGAAGTGGGAGTTCACTCACTCCACTGGAGGAGAAGCTGACAATAGGCAAACCTTGCCAGAGCTGTGGCTGATATCTGAGTCCTCAGTGTAACACACCAAGGACACAGCTGCTGGGACTGGCAAAGAGAATTCAAGTGAACTCTGTCTTTAGTAAGTGCATTTTAGAGAGCTGAGAAATGCATACTCAATGCCCAGGGAAGCAGTCAAGTCCCAACAATATGATCACCCATTTTCTGACAGAGTAGGTGTGCTGTAGACTTGTTACCCTTCAGAGCAGTCCCTTCTTAGGCATTACTAAATTCCCTCTGCTCAGGAATGCAAATTGATCAACCTGTGTATTGGAGAGCCCTCCAGGTTAGTGCACAGCCTATTTGCATTTAAGGACATCCCAGACTGGCCAAACCTTATTTTCCCTTTTTTTCCCCAATGCATTTTTGTGAACAAGGTCTGGATATAGCAAGGGGATGTGTAGAAAATTCTGTACTAATGTATCCTGTGAGGTCCCTGTTCCTCCTGCTCCTGCCAGAAGCTGCAAGAAAAGAGTGAGGTGAGGGGGAAATGGCCTTGTCCCTTCTCACACTGGCCCTCTACCCCATGCCAGCAGTACTGGAGAAGGGCTCCTGACACGGAACGTGACTTCTAGGCCAGCTGACCCGCAGGGACATGGTCAGGAAGCCTCTTTACACCTCTGTGCTCTGACAGCTGTAAAAATTCATAGCTATTGATTTCGTAATTAACAGTTTATCAATGCCATCGACACCAGCTCACTGATGGATTGCAAGGAAATTAATCCTGCAACGTTATTTTATTTTTTGCAGTCAGCTGCCAATTTTGAGCTTCTTTCAGCAATTCTTCTCCCTGTATACATCTAGTTATTTAGTGCTGTTAAGTCTCATCACCTTATAGAAGTGAGAAGGCAGGAGGGCACAGTTTTGGGATTCCATCTGCTGTACAGCAGCACCAGTACCAAAAAAACAGCACCCACTTTGACCTGAGGCATGACTTATTGCCTGGTGCTTATAGCACCTGCTGGGATCTGCAGACTCTGATGGGCTGTGATTACTTCTCCCCCTTGTGCCCCTAGCCAGAAGGACATTAAAAAGAAAGGCTGAAGGACATTTCTGTCCAACCTCTAGCTCTCGGTACTTCCAGTCTCCAAAACAACCTCTGCAACTTGGCAGGAAACAGATCCCACTCGTGTCTCATGGATGGTGCATGGACATTTTCCAGAGGTGCTACCTGACTGGGAGAAGTTGCCAGACCAACTTGGCAACATGCTTCTCCCTCCCTACTTTTCAGAATCGACCTCTGTGGTTAGCTCAGGTCAATGTGATGCCCTATCATCAGCCTTTCTTGTGAGCTTCTTTGCCTAGTCTCTTGAATACAGAAAGCAAATACAGTGAGAACAGTCCTTCCTCAGTAAGCTTCTTGGAAATATAACCCTTTAATATCCTCTTATAGTACACTCCTTCTGAGCAGCGTCTTAAACAGCTTTCTTGCTAGACATAGTATTTGCCCAATTGTAATATTTCATAAGTCATGAATCATAAATAGCATTTACTGTGTGTGGATCATATGAAATTCAGAGTCTTTGATCTGCATTCCTCTCTCCATAGAGATGACACATATTTCTAGGGAGATGTTGGTTCTGCAGCCAGCTTTCCTCCCCTTCACTGCTGTCACACTGAGGAACCCATGTCCTCACATTTGTGTTGCATGTGTGGGGGCTGAGCCAGAGCACTGCTACTCTGCAAAGCCCAGCTGCAGTGGCAAATGGTGCAACCACGTATGTGCATGGGTGCTGGCCACAGTGTCCCTTTGCTGCTGCTTCTAGGTTCATTGCCCTGTGACAGGAATCTTTATTAGTGGGTTCAGTAGCAATTAAAAGTCTCTGAACAATGAAGACAAGGCAGCAGTGTCTCCAGCTCTGTCAGGACTGTAAGAAAGAAGCAAGTATTAGCAGCAAGATGAAAAGGAGAAAAACCTTCAGTGACGCTGTGCCTTGTTAGCTTCCCTAATCTAACCTCTCTGCTCCTTGGTGCTGCCCTGTCACCATGGCTTACAAGTTTAGCAGCCTGTATTCAGCTGGGGTTCCCCAGCTTGACCCTGGTCTGGATCACTGCCTTTGCCTCAGGTGCACCGAGGAGCTGTACTAGCCTTGCAAGCCCTGCTAGCCCCTCCAGCAGCTTGTAGAAATCTCACTGGCAACCACAGGGAAGAGGCCTTACAGGCGGTGCAGGTTTCCTTTACTGAGGCAGGAAGCTCCCTGAGCAGCTGCTGGCAGTCTCTGAAAACAGGGGCATATGCACAAAGGTGGGGCTGGCAACACCCCTGGGCACACTGGTTGTGACCTACTGGGGCTTTTCTGTCTTGCTGACACCCTGAGCAGCTGCATGGCAATTAGGCAGTTTAGACAGATGAAGCGCTATAGCAGTGTTAATTATTCTTAATGAGATTGCTCCCAAGTGGCAGCACAGCAGCTGCTGCCCCTTGCAGGGTGACTCTCCCCATAAGCAACGTGGAGGGCAAGTGAGTGTGCAAGTCAAAAAGGCCCCTGGCTGAAGGCCCCCGGCCAGCCTTGGGGTGACTGGCAAAATGGGCAGCACAGAGGGCACAGTGTATCACCTACCCCTGGCAACCTCACTGTCACTGCGCTGCTCGGGCCAGCTTGCTGGGCTGATGCCCAGCTTCACAGAGCAGCACCAACACCTGCCAGCAAGGTGGGTTATTTTCCTCTAAAGAAGCAAAGCAAAACAAGAAAAACCTCCCCCTCAAAAAATAAACAAACCAACAAAAATCCCAGAAAAGAACAAAAAGGAAAGAAAGCATCTTTAGCTTCAGGACTATAGAGGATTTCCTTCCTCATGTCTGACTTGTCTATTTGCTGTCTTCCCTTCCTCCTCCCAGACTCCATGCACATAGAGGACATGGATGCAGTGCAGAAACTCCAGGACCTTCTCCATGAAGCCCTGCAGGACTACGAGCTGAGTCAGCGCAACGAGGAGCCCCGGCGAGCAGGCAAGCTGCTCCTGACCTTGCCCCTCCTGCGGCAGACGGCTGCCAAGGCTGTGCAGCACTTCTACAGCATCAAACTGCAGGGCAAGGTTCCCATGCATAAACTCTTCCTAGAAATGCTAGAGGCAAAGGTCTGACAGCCCCAGCTCCAGCCAACAGTGGCCAGGGAACAAACCAGAAACAAAGATGCAGACAACGGAGCAATCCAAACAGCAGCAGCAGCCACCGCCGGCTTTTATCTCCAATCATTTATTATGGAAGAATTATTTAATGTCTGTCTGTCGGCGTGACTGCAGAATCTCGTGTACAGGATGGGGGAAACTCTTTTAATCAGTCACCTGTTTCTCTTTTTTCATTTGTTTTCTCTGTGGGAAATACCAGAATATGCTCTTGCACTTGTTGAGGCGGTTATTGGGGCACAGCCCATCTGAGCAGTGATGCTCTCGGTGCTGTCCAGGCCGCCTGCTCCCCAGCCCCCTCCGCCAGTGCTGGAGGGGGAGTGGGGACAGAAGCAGGAAGAGAGGAAGAATAGAGTCAATATAAACTTTATCTGCTGATGTTCCAAGGGGTCAGATAGAAAGGGAAGCAGCCAGGGTCCTTCTTTTAGTCACCTTTCTGGCTCTAACCATAGAGCAGATGCTCCTTTGGAGAACAGCACTGCTGGACCTCTCCTGATCAGAACAGCTGCCTCCCAGGCTCCTCTAGCAACAGCTAGCACTTGTACATACAGGCCCCACTTCTTACTGGGAAAGATGCTCCTAACTGTGTAAGATATTCTGCGACCTTGTACAGTGTGTCATTACGCCTGGCTAGTCCCTCCCATGTACAATCCCCACAGGTCCCTGAAGAGGTAGGATGTGTGTTCCTGAGAGAATGCAAGTCTCCTTTCTCAGATGGCAGGAAGAAGAGAAAAGAGCCCAGTGTTACACTTCAGTGCTGGGTTGGCTTGATAATCTCTGCATCCTCTCCTATGTGGTGCTAACTACAATTCTTCCACACTTTTCACCCCGTAGTGTATCAAACCTGCCTCTTCAGCTCAGCTGAGTGCCATTCCCCATTTGTTCCTTGTGGCAGCAAACACAAGGCTTTGTCTGCATGGTTACTGCCCGAGTATAAATACACCCCAGCCAGGGCTTTCCTAGACTTCATTAAAGTGATAGCTCTCTGCCGCCACAGAGACTTAGGCTTGTTGCCAAATGTTAGTTAGGAATCAAGGGCACTGCTCTTCAGAGGAGGCAGCTCTTGAGCCTGAGAGATTGCTTTTTTTTTTTTTTTTTGTGGCAGCCTAGGGAAATAAATTAGAGGGTGGCATGAAACCCCAAATATCCCAACTACTGTCTTCCCCTGCCTCATCCTATTATCCTCAACAGCAGCAAAAGAGCTAACATAGATTACACCTGGGTCTGGTAAGAGGTTCTCTCTCTGATGGGAAAGCAAATACCTGACCTTGAGGTGGTGGGAAGAGAAGTGGGGAAATATGTATTTACTCCTCTCACGTAGCCAGGTTCCTGCTGTCTCCAAGTCCCAGTTTAGATCTGCTGCCTAAGCCGCAGCCGCTGCATTCCCAGTAGCCAGAGGGAAATGTGGGTGACTGACAAAATTGGCTGTTGGCATTCTCTGAGATTTTATTTCCTAAGTCACTTCATTTTGAGCCAGCCTGAAGTGATGAAACCCAAATGCATTGTCTGTTTTATGGTCAGTAGAGGTGAGGAAAAAGCCTCTGATCTACATTTGAGAGACCACTAGCTCTGCTGCCTCTGTGCCCCTCAAGCTTCCATCCTTTCCTGGCTAGCCCAAGAGAAAGGTGGTGTGGCAGAAGAGTAATTTGCCCTTAGGAGGAAGCCTTCAAACTCTGGGTTGAGGGGTGTGATCAGGGAGACACTGGGTGCTTGTTTTCTACTGGAGCAGAATGCATCACAGCAGAGCTGTCAGTGCTGTAGAACAATCCCAGGCTAGTTCAGAGACTGGGGGCACTGACTGATGCTTTTGTAGCCAGCCCACTCCTGGTACTTGAGTTAGTTCAGTTCCGTCTCCTTTGAGTTCATCCTACACTACACAGTCGTAGCTGCTCTCACTCATTTTGTACTCACTTGATAAAGAAATTCAGTCTTGCTGCAGGCACATTAGTAAGCCAACAGAGACCTAATTGGCAGAAGGCACGTGGGAGCTGGGACTGATTCCATGTTCACAGTGGCCTTGTGCTCTGAACAGATACTTGTGTTTCTCTCCCCAGCTCCCTCGCAAAGGCATTTGAGGAAAAAATGGGAAGCTTTTGGTTGCACTTATGATCCCTATACCTATCTGTGACTGAGAGGGACCAAAGTGAAATGCACACCACCACTATAGACCCAGCTTGGCCTGTGCTGCTCTCTGGCACCTCTTTCTGGCTGTGGCATAAACACTCTCACGAATGTGCTGGGTTGCACTATTGCCTGTAAGTTTGACGCACTTGACCACTGTTGCTACCCTGCCAAGTCCCACCCCGCCCAGCCACAGTACATTGTGTTCTCACCTGCTGTGCAAAGGTAGGTGTCTCAAAATTGGCTGAAAAGATTCTAAGAAGCAGTCCTGACTCTGTTGGGCCCTGGCTAGAAAAGTCACTTAAAAAAAAAAAAAAAAAAGACTCTTCCAGCTTCGTTGTATTTGGATTCAGGTCTGCTTTCCAGACCAGGGAGGGAGAACTATCTACAAAACATGATTATGGAGAGATGCCAAGTTAGCGTCAAGCTCACAGAGACTGCTGGCTGTTTAGAGTAGGACTGTGGTATGGAGGCAGCTCCTGCCTTGGCAAAACAATATATAAGGATACCAAATGCATTTATTTTTTCCAGGACCACCTTTCTCTAATACAGCTGCATAACCTTGAAGCCCATCTTAATATCTCCCATCGCTTGAAGAAAATATGCCTGGAAATGTTTGATTGCTTCTGAAATAGGATGGGAACTGAAGTAGACATTAATTAGCCCATATTAGTCTCTTTAAGCAAGGAATGCAAACTCTTTCCGAAGAACTGGGACAGAAACACCTGAATAGATTTAACCCTTAAAAAGCTTGTATCATCTTAACTTGGGAACCAGGACAGGTCTCTTGGGACCTTCAGGCCAGTGCAGGAATCATATGCATCTCTTCCCAGTTACTCTGACCTGCAGCACTTCACTAATACTATGGCACTGCCACAAGTGAGGCACACGTCCAGCTACGCAGTGAGCTGTGCTTGCAGAGAAGGGTAACACCGTAGTGTAGTCCTCTCAGTGCACTTTGAACTAGGAAGTGGGGCTTCAGCAACTGCTTAGGTCTTTGAATGCTCACAGTCTCTTACAAAAAGATCTGGGGGTGTGGAAGTTGAGATATGAACTAGGAAATGGGTTCTGGGTCAGTGCTCTTTGTGCTGTTCATCTGTAACACAGGAGTCATGGAGTCAGTGCCATACAGGTGTCCTTCTATGTGGGGGCAAAAAAATTATGGAGCTTGAGCCTTGGGACACAAAGGAGCTCTATGACTTGAAGCAAAGCAAAGTGATAGAGGGAAGTCTGTCAGTGACAGTGGATAAGCATGAAGCCCACATCCAGCAGCTATGGTAGAAGCAGCTCCAGCCCCCGATTTGCATGTGCGGGTAACAGAAACCACGTACCCACCAGCCACTACAAAAGGCAAGTCTTCCCAAGACACCAGCTCTTCTGTTTTGGGCACATCCTTCTATGGGAACAGCAGTGTCTGGCCTGTAATGCAAAACAAATTTCATGGGGATCAATTAAAAGAAAAGCTAAAATACCACACAGAATTAGGTTTCTGGGGAAACTTGGGCATTACACTTCGCAGCAAAACTGTGAAGCTACAAGAAACACTCCTACAACAATCAGAACCTTGCAGTATTGCTCATGCTAAGGGGGCATTATTTTTCTCTTTGTAAGCTAATTTTTTTTTTAAACTATTACAGATACATGAAATAAAACATCCTCCACCAGAAACATGTAAGCAGCTATTAGAAGGGAAAGTTGTTGAGAAAGACCCTAGAATGTAACTTGTTGAGCTTTTATTACCAATTGGAGCTGAGAAAAAGAGCTTCCACTTTGTATCCACAAGCTAGAGTCAATCATATGGCCAAAGGCCACTCTGTTGTTCTTGTGGCTGGGTTATGTGGAGAAGCCAGAGAGACAGAGGCTGTGAGAATGATGCAGGGAGTTATAGACAGTTGGTGAAATAAACAGTATCTACTTTACTATTATCTGCTCCTAACAAAAAAAGAGAAAAAGACATAAAACTTAAATTGTATTCTTGTGGTACAGGTCATTTCAAACAAAACAAGAAATAAAACTCAGAAATGTAAAAAACTAACCCAGACAGAGTAATCTTTATTGTGTTCAGAGGCTGCTCCATTCTGCTCCTTGGGATGCTCATAGTCCCCTGGGAGAGGCTGGGGGGAAGGTATGGTTTGTGCGCGTGTGGAAGGGGAGGAGACCCCCAGCCCTCTCACTTAGAAGTCCTCATCTGGTGTTTTCCCATATCAAGAAAAAAAAATTCTCAGCAAGATTCTGAGATTTTGTGTGGTAAGCTTTGCTGAAGACTTGTTAAGACAGGCATTGTTGTCAGTCTCTGCCATGGACTGATCTGTTTCTTCCACTCACCCATTTTTCCCCCCATATTCTGCACTTCACTGATGCAAGGAATAAATATGAGCTAGTGATGAAAAAGCCTTGAAATTGTTCCAGTAAAAAACAAAATCTCTAATCATAAAATAGACCACTGGCGTAAACCCAACAGTGATATCATGGGCATTACAAGCATTACAGCATCTGTCCAGTGCTTACAGAGTGTGTGCAAGAGCTGAAGTCCTAGCACTTGCATTGGTCTGGTGGTCAGGCAGTGCAGGAGGGCAAGCCCACGTCTGCTTGAGAAAGCAGGAAGTGCACTGGGGTCACTGGGCAGAGACAAGAAACAAGGACCCCCAGGACTTTATTCTGTCTCTGACTCATGGGCGCAGGCACCATCACACCCTCTGTATGCACTGCCATCTCCACACACCTCACTTAGCCAGTGCTGCCAAGGGCCTTCTTCCAGACGATGGCACTTGCTGACATGATGCATCTAAAACAAGCAACCAAGAGGTCCCTCAGCCTGCCCTCAGGAGGAGGTGGCTGAATTAGTAGTGGCCAGTAGGAAAGGCCATGGGCTAGAAATGAGCTTGAATGTGAAAACAAGATGAGCACAGCACTGGAGAGGGAGGCAAAGCACAAGGTTTTTCTACCCTTAGAACAGTTCCTCCAGCCCACCATCACATCCACTCTGACCATGACAGGCTCCCTCTCTGAACACAGTTCCTTTTACAAGGTCACAGAGGCACCTCACACTTTCCCCTGTAGTCTACTTGCATCAAGTACTTAGGCCCTGTGAATGTTGTATCCAATCACAGAATGTTTGGCTTGGGCCACCACAGTAGGACTTCACAAATTGAAGTGCTGGGGTTTAAACCCCCAGCCCTGAATGAGGGTTGGCATATGGATGATGTCCACAACCAGGCAAGAAAGCCCCTCCTGATTGTTTTTCACCCAGGGTCTGGCCAGCCTTGGGTGGAAACTGATTAGGAGATCACCACGAGGTGCCCCCCCCTTCCACAATAACTTGGGGGTGGGACAAGAAGCCACCTCTATAAGAGCTGACTGCTTGCAGTGGGGTTGGGAGGTTTGTATATGTGGTGATTTTGGTTCTTGGAAGGGCTTCCTGACTCTTCATGGCAAGTGGAGTTCACAGGGAACTGCAAAGACTTCCAGCTGCACTCCTGTAGTCATGGAAGAGAATGACAGGGACTG